>NC_072739.1:26418833-26718833 GCF_026930045.1 Uloborus diversus
GCCAAAAGTTAGATGAGATGTAGTTGCACGAGAGACAAATATAGTTTTAAAAAGTCTAAATGCATTTAAAGGGTCAGAAAATTGAATTAATCTGAGAGCGATGTCTTAAGCATGCCTGTTACTGGTGCCGTTACCCTATAGCATTTATGCCCACCAACTTCCTACCTTTTACCATGAAGCCTTACGTTTGACATGCAACACGAAAGACGAGGTGGGTTCATTCCTGAGACCCAAGCAAGATTCGACTTGGTGAAAAATAGCGGCATTAGCCACAAGACCACATGGGACGCAGCTGTTAAGGGCAGTCAAAAAAATAAATAAATAAATAAATATAGCAAAAAGGAATAAATTACGATGCCAAAATAAATAAAATAAAATAAAATAAATGAATAAAGAAAACAGCACTAAAAAAAAACAATTATTGGATGCGAAAAGATTAATCTTCTTCAAAATGACACACACACACACACACACACACACACACACACACACACACATCCCTGCACATAGACACAAACACAAACGTATACTTACACACACCTACACACACACACACACTCATGCCTGCACACAGACACAAACACACACGCATACAAAAATAAAAAGATAAAAATAATAATAAAAATCGATAAGATACGAAAAGATTTATCAGCTGTAAATGAATAAATAAATCGAAACAGAGAGGATTAGAAATATGCTAAGAGATTTATGGTTTACAGAAAGAGAAAAAAGAGAAATGAAGAAAAATTAATTATGAAAGTTTCATAAATTTCATCCGTCACTCCATAAATCACGTGATTTACAATCAACCAATCCTACATACAATGGAATGAGTCAGCTCAGGGCATGGCAAAGTGAAAACAATGTTAATTGCTTTAAAAATTGTACTTGGATAGCTAAATCATAGACTTTTATCCCCCCCCCCTTTTCTAGAATAAGTGAATAGTTAATTCAACTTTCTCGTTTTGATTGTGATCGAAAAGAAAAATTTGAACAAATTAAGGGTAAAATCTCAATTAACCGAAACTCTTTTAACTGGTGGCTCTTTTAATCAAAGTCGGTTCCTTGAATTTTATTAATATTACTAGCGGTACCCGCAAAACCTAGCCAGTGGTAGAAATTTAAAAGACCATTTGCATCGCCAGTGTACTTACAGGTAATTTCTAACAATAACTTTGTTTTACAAGAACACTAACATATTTTCGGTAGACTTTAGAATTTATGCAAAAGCGAACAAAAACAGGCTTACATCAATATTGTTGGCGCTAGGAGGAAGTGTCAAAAACATCGAATTCGCAAGAAATGTGGAGGGCAGTAAACACGATGAAGCAAATCAAGACTTTCACAATGTGCACTTTATCTGAGAGTTAGGCGCCAGTTTTCATTTGAAATTAATTTCACTGCAAGCCAAAACCGCCATTTCAAGGGAGGAAAAACATATTTCGTCAACGTTTGATTACAGTTAACTCATGATTCTCTTGTTTTCATCTGGTTTTCATTTGAACTCGTCCAAGGCCGAGCGCCAACAATCTTGAGTTGCACTGCACTGCATTTATATTCGCTCGTCACTGAATTTGGCATATCATTTTCAGCTTCAAATTTGTCGACATATCACTAAGTTGTCGTCGAATCAGGGCCGTAACTAGAAAATAATTTAGTTTAGAAACTTTCATGCGGAGCTTTGGGTTATTTGTGCTAATGTTCAAGTCGTTGGGTTATCTATTGTGACAGCGTTTTATGGAATTAATATACAACTGAAAGACAGTTGAGTTTTAGAACAATATTGTTTGAAATTAAAAAAAAAAACATTTAAATGTCAAAAGGAACTTTGAGGGGGGGGTGAACCCTAAGACCCCCCCCCCCTGTATACGACCATGCGTCAAATGCAAGTCAGTTTATGACATTATTTCTGTACTATTCCGTGATTTCACGCCACTGTAAGCTTTTTTAAAATTAAGATTAGTGACTTTCAAAAAGCTTTCATTATTATTATTATTGTTATTATTATTATTATTATTATTATTATTATGTATTTTATAATTATTATATTAATTTAACTTCGTTAGAACAGTTCGGTAATAAGGAAGTGTATTATTCAACATAAATGCATTCAATTAATAATAAATCTAACACCAAACCGTAAATGTTATAAACGCTAAACGAAAGACAAAATAAAAATTTCGTCCTGGAATTAGCCTGAACTAAAATATTTTCAGTATTTAAAACTAAATGTTAACAGTGTCGTCCCGCACCTACAGGGGACCTAGAACAGTAGTGTTCAGAGAGATCTTGTCCAAAAATCAAAGGAACATCAACTGCTGTCAAATGCGAACAATAAGCTTTTAGTTGATTGCTTCAAAAGAGAGAGAGACTTTTAAATTGCATAATATTATTAATCTTATTGTTATTTTTTCTATTATTATTATTATTATTATTATTACTATTTTATTATTAAATTACTAATCAGTTATTTCTAAAAATATTTATGCCCCAAGGATAAAAACAGTCATTATGGGCTGAGTCTGAAGAAAGTAGTTTAAAATGTTTCTAGAGTATTTGAGTTTAAGAGAAAGTCTTGCTTCAGGAATTAAATTTTTTTACTGCACACAATAAAGTCATAAAAACTTAGCATTGCATAAAAACGTTCAATAAGAACCTCCTTTTTGGGACGACTTCGCAATCTTTAACGTTAAAGAATAATTATTCGTTCTATAATGACGAATTCTTTTCGACAGTTGAGAAGGTTTGCAGCTGAGTAAATATCATTATCGTCTTTGATGGTCGGTAAACATTTTCTACGCATTTTTGAATTCTGTTTTCTTTTTAATGAACGATATACATGGAGTTAGTCTCTTTGGTTGTAGTAGAATGTGTGTGTGAATGTTGATTAAAAGCAATAAAAGTGGAAAATACTCGTAGGAACAGTTGCGTCTTGATGGGAGATCACGGAAGGTCACTGTGACCTTCCAAAAACTTCCTTATTCGGCAAATTTTGTCTGACGATTCGGCAAAATTTGGAGTTACACTCGACAAAAATATCTTCCTTCGGCTAAATTTAGAGCTCCATTCTGCAAAATTATCATTATTCGACAGAATTATCTTCGGCGAAATTTGGAGTTTCCTTTCCTCCAAAATTATCATTTATCGGCGGAAATTGTCATTATTCAGCAAAATTTGAAGTTCCATTCACCAAAATTATCATTAATCCGCGAAAATTGTCATTAATCGGCAACATTTGAAGTTCCACTCGCCAAAATGATCATTAATCCGCGAAAATTGTCATTATTCGGCAACATTTGAAGTTCCACTCGCAAAAATGATCATTAATCAGCGAAAATTGTCATTATTCGGCAAAATTTGAAGTTCCATTCGCCAAAATTATCATTATTCGGCAAAATTTGAAGTTCCATTCGGCAAATTGAGCATTTCCGCCCTTCCAAAAATTTAAGTTCGAGGCGCCTATGAATTGGGATTCATCTCTTATGATATTAAAATCAGGATCTCTTTGTGTTTGACACTAAGTTTGCATAATCGAATACACTGTGTTCTACGAGAAATTTGAGTTGATTGATTCCTTACGGAATACAATATTAACCATTCGTTAGTTGCGCACTCTTTTAGTCGTGTTGCATCTGCGAGATGTTTTTATAAGATTTTTAAGAGCGAAGGTGAATATATCTTAATTTAAATAACTAATGGATGTCTATTTATGATCTTCTGATTTATCCCTAGAAATTAAACAAAAAAAGAAAAAAGAATGTCAAAGAAATTGTAATGTCTGTGTAGGATCTGCGCGCAGGGGGCATTATCGCGCCTACAGTCTTGAAATATGGTACAAAATCGCTTCGAGCTCCAGAAGTTTGCCCCTCGGAGCGATTTTTTTCTTTCTTTTTCAGTTTGAATTAGTCTTTTTATAATTAATTTTTAAGCTAAAATTTAATATAAATTGCCTGCTAAAGGGAATAAAAGATTTTCCACACCCCTTCGCATTCTATGTCACTCGAAAAAGATTTTTTTCTGCATCATTTAAAGCTTGTTCGAATTGTCTCAATTTATAAAACAGAAAGTCCTAAGATAAACGCAATTCAAAAGTAGAACTAAAGCAGAAAATGCTACTGGCAAGGGTAGGAGTTGTCCTAAAATTCCTAACATTTCAAATTTTGTCCTAAAATTCCTAACATTTTCATTGTTTTATTCCATACTTGCGCAGAAAAAGAAAATTCAACCTAAAAATGAAACTTTTCATTATGGTATGCCTATATTTTAGAGTAAAATAAAATTGGTAGACCCTAAGATTTTTTTTTTTTTCAACACAAGAAAGAAAGCAAAATCTATGGCACTGCTGCCTTTAAACTGGAGAAAGAGGGGGGCGGGGGATGCAGTTAACCGAAACATGTGCTCAATATGCGTATTTCCTCCATATTCGGTTTGTCCTAGTGTGGGGGCGAGATTTCAATCTTGTTCTAATCGGGTCGTTTCCAAAATTTTAAAGGTATTTTTTTCTGAAAGAGCGTGCTTGAAAACACAGGATCTGACCATTTTTTGATAAATTTGTTTACGTTTAATATTTTTAAAAAAATACTTAAATCGGAGCGCTTATATCGTTTAACGCTTCTGCCGATGACCTCACAAAATGATGAAATGCCATTCAGTGTTGCCATTCACGGTCCAAAATATTTAATTCGCATCTTTACTCACGTGTATTGGCAACGATATGGTTGGAAGCAAGCGTAGAGTGCAATTTTAATTCGCTGCTTGATTATCATAACGTGGAAACGTAGTACATCATTTGTGACGTCATAAAGACCACGCTTTGTTTAAAAAATCGGACATTTAAAAAAATTAATTAAAAAAAACTGTTGGGAAAATAAAAGTATTTTCTGGGTCCATGTTATTTTTTTTGCTCATTCTATCCATTACAATGACTAAAAGTAGTACTTTTGACTGAAGGAAACCACCCCATTATGATGAGCTCTTAACTTGAATTCTATTTTCTCCGAGAAGGGAGGGGGATTTTGTTCTAATCTCAACGCGTGTTTGATTCTTCCTAACAGACGATTTAAATCTTCGTGAGTGAACCAAATAAGATTGCTGTTCTTGTGTTCTTGAACATCAACAAGAAGGGCGGTACGGAACCCCCTAGTAGTTAATAACATTTTTAAAGCTCTGCAGAAAATGTCAAATGACGCAACAGAAAAGTTAAAGCCTAGTATAGAGATGCATCTGTCAGGCAAGTAACGGGAGGTGAAGTAAACTTTCTCAACGAAAATCTAAATACAGTAGACCCTCGTTTTACGCGGGTTCATTTTACGTGGTTTCGATTATACGCGGTTTAAGATTTGACCCCTTTATTTTATTTTACGTGAATGAGTTTCGGTTTTATGCGGCAATGCACACAGATAAAATTTTCCCCTCTTTTAAGATCCAAACTTCTAAAGATTGTAGATTACACGTAATAAACAGCATTTTGGCATGCTAATAATCGAGCTTGGGCCACTGGAGACATTTTAAGCGGTTAATTCCAAAGCTCTTTCCAGAAGTAAAGTTTTTAAACGCATACAGTTCAGAACTCACTGGAAGAACAGCTTTTAGGAGTGACAAAGGTGGTCAACGAGGATACCGACATCTGTTGCACACAACCGAAAACGTTCACATTGAAAATTTTGAGCCATTCCTAGACATAGAAATGATCTTTCTGATTTGTTAGTGAAGGAAGATTCTATCATGGAAATGACGCAAGTGTGGTCATGGATGCGTTAATGCTCTGCAAAGAATTAGATAAAAATTTGACTGCCAAAAGACTATCATTGCCAGCTCCTCTTCATAAACAGAACACGAAATTAATTTATGTTTTCTTTACGCATTTTGTGCATAAAAATCGACATAAGTAAACATTAAACTTGTTATACAATTAGTCATCACTAGAATGAAGTAGTTTTTTTTATCTACGGAACCTAACCCCTATTTTAACACTACTATTAGGTCTCAATTTACGTGGGTTTCGATTGACGCGGCATTTCTGCGAACGTAAACCCCGCGTAAAATGAGGGTCTACTGTATAATGTTATGAAAGCATTACATTTGCAACACGTGTCCCTGTATTGCAAGCAGGAAACCTCTCTTTCAATTAAAAAGAAGGGGGTTTCTCAATGGAAAAATACCCGATGACAAATGCCCAGGAACCGAATATCCGTAACCTTACAGTCAATTGATAAAGAGGTTATTTCGTTATTCGTAACCCTCAAACACGTTTCAGAACACCTTTTTTTTTTTTTTTTTTCTACAATAAGGTTTAAATAAATTATGCACATTATTATCTTGTAACTATAGGCAGAGTCCACCAAACTGGGATGCTCAGGTCCGGGTAAACTTTGGTACCCTCTGCAGAAAATTAATACACGTTAAATTTCAAAGTAGTTATCCAAATAAGAGAAGATAGCAACAAACTTAACTCACATTACTTTTTGGTGCCTTAAAATTGGTGTCTGTACACGTCTACAAACCCGTACAGGAAGGGCCGTGCAAAAATCAGACACCGAATATGTTTTTATCCTTCTTCTTTGGGCATAGGCGGCTGGTGTACCAAGAAAGTGGAGAGTCAAAAGGAGTGCGTGGGGTTAGGGGGCGTGGCTCCTAAACAGGGCCGCGCCGTCCCTATGTGCAAGGTCGTGCGGCGCACGACGACGCCAGAGTCAAAAAGGCGCCTAGCCCTACCAATTAAAAATGCTCCAAATGGGTGGCAAAAATCTCCAACCAAAAATATTGAACTATTCATTATATCTAATAGAGGCAGTGAAATTATGCTGCTCATTAAAAAACCAATCCTCCTCGCTGCCTACCTAAAAGGAAAAACTATTGCCTTGCTGTGTCTAAATATGCTATTATTCAACAGCACAATCGTTTACAGTGAAAACACATGATGCTAATTAATGCATACTTTTGCATTTTTCTTCGTATTTGGAGCCGTGAATGCTATTTCAGTGTAATATATTTTCACAAGGTTGAGCATGCGAAGCGCAAGAAATTTGCTATTACCCATTTTGGTTCTTACGGTGAATATGTTGTACTAGTGATTTGTGCAATATGTCTTTTTGTGATTTTTAACTATTGTTAGGGGCAATTTTACAGTACCGTATTTCTTTATGTTATCTTTCTAATAATAAAGCTGAAAGTCTCTCTGTCCGGAGGATCTCTGGATGTCTGGATGTCTGGATCTCTGTGACGCGCATAGCGCCTAGACCGTTCGGCCGATTTTTATGAAATTTGGCACAAAGTTAGTTTGTAGCATGGGGGTGTGCACCTCGAAGCGATTTTTCGAAAATTCAATGTGGTTCTTTTTCTATTCCAATTTTAAGAACAAAAATATCACAAGATGGACGAGTAAATTACGAAATTATCATAACATGAAACCGTAACATGGGTACAAGCCAGTTGGAGAGAAAATTCACCATACATTATTTGTAAATATACAGACGAACCAGAAGACCTTTTAATTTTTCTATTGTACGGGCAAAGCCGTACCACCAGTCATACATTAAAAAAAAATACGGTAAGCACATTTGCATATCATTTATTTGTGCATGATATACATATATTTTAGACAATAATTTAGGTTATATTTTTAGTTCCGAAAAGTAACGACTTGACCATAATTACTCAATCCCCCTCCCCCCCCCCCATTTGTCTTCAACTATTTGTGTATAAAAAAGGGTAAATGTTTAACGAAAGAGCTTTGGACAATGTGTTTGTTTCAGATGTTAAATTCAATGCCTTTTTAACGATTCCATAATTAAGAATTTTTCGTTTTACCGGCAAGTTTCTGTTTTAGACTTTAATGGGGAATATCCTCTATATATACAATGCTATCCTTCAATTTAGAAACATAATGTACCCTCCTGTTCCGTGGCGCAACTAGAGGGGGGGAGGGAGGTCACACGGCACCCCTTTGGTTGCCACGCCACACCAGAATGCTGAGTTGAATGCTTTTCAAAAATGTTCTTTATTACTGAGGAGAAAAAAAAAAGACGCTTCTTTGGAAAACAAAGTAATTTTAATAAGAAAAAAATAATGATGTTGGGGTAAAACTTTTATTTTGTTGCGAAAAAAATCTTTGAAACAAAAGTTTTCAATAGGTTCATATAATTGGTCAGCTGCTCATCCCCATCCCCGCCCCGTCCTGTTATTTTTTTCTACTTTCTTAATTATTTTTCTTTTTTCTAGTTCGTCTGAAAGTACAGAAGTCTTAAAATGCCATTCCTCCGAATCTTTCCCTCTCCCCCCAGAAAGCATTACGGAGCATCTCAAATTTCGTTTCCAGATCTTCAATTTTGCAAAATTTCCAGGGAAAATCCGCCCTCCCCTGGGGACCAGGGGATCCCAGGGGGGTTCCCCCGCAAACCAAATAACATCACTTGAAACTGCTTTCGAAAATCATCTAAAATTGCGTTTCTGAAGCTTCATTTTCGAAAGATTGCCCGCTCTTTTGTCACCAAATATGGTCTTAGAGACCATTCATTGATTACGTAAGGATCCCGAGGGGAAGGGGGGGGGGTAGCAAAATCTTTACATACCCTTACTTGGCTGGGGGGTACGATCTATTCTTACGTAATATTTTCCAAGTTGAGAAATCGCTCGGTCAAGTGGTTTGGCAGGGATCATATTTCATTTGCTTCTGGAAGGTAAAAAACGTATTAGGATGAAATGTGTTTTATTTGTTTTCCAAAGAATGACTAGTGTAAAAAATATAATAAAAGAATCGCACTGTGTATGGCATGTCTTATTTTTAATTATTATCGCATCATATACAAAAAATATTTGTCAAAAAAACATTCAGCCTAGATTCCTTTTAGTAAATATTTCCTTACGCAGAAAAGTTTTTTTAGAAAAATTCAATAATAGTAAATTTAATAACAATTTCAGTGATGTAAGATTCGTTATTTCATTATTTTGAAAAACGAAATGGAATCTTACATAAGATGAGGGGGAGTGGGGGAATCTGACTTCCAACCCTTACATGGAGGGAGGGCGACGACCAAAAATTGCCAAAATCACCCTTACGTAATCCGTAATAAATGAATGGCCCCCTTACAATCGCGCTTTTAAGATTTCAATTTCAGAAAATATTCGGGAAAATAGGTTTTTTAAACATGATTTACGAAAACTTTAAGCGGAATTGCCTCTGAACCTCTTCCTATAATATCATAGAATATTGTTTAAGTTTCTAGGACTTTAATTTTGAAAAATTTTCCAGGGGGGGGGGGGAGCTCCAGAATCTTCTTCTTGTAAAAATCTTTAAAGTTGTCTACTATTGCGTTTTGGGAAGTTTGATTTAGAAAAATTGGAGGACAGAAGAAGAATCGATTTCTATCCAAAAAGAAAAAGAAAAAAAAAACATCGAGTAGAACCCCAGAGTCTATCTCTTGTTCTAACGTCAATAAATATGACCTATAATCGCGTTTTAAGGTTTCAACTTCTACAAATTTCTGCGGAACCCCTTGTATCATTTTCCCCCATAACACCACCAAAGACCGTCTAAAACTACGTTTTTAAAACTACAAGTTTCAAAAAATTTCCGGGGAGAACCCCTGGACCTTTCTTTTAAAAAAGATTTTTTTTAATATATTTTTTTAATGTGCCTCCTCCCCCCCCCCCTAAAATTATTTTCTAGTTGCGCCACTGTTCCTGTTGTCATGTTTTGACAGGCATTAAAAGTTTTATCAATTATGCATCACTTAGAGATGAGACAGATATTCAAAGTAGCATTAGCTTTGATGTTTAAAACATTATCCTTTTCCAAAACGCATTATTGGCACATCAAAAGGAGCAACGGAACTTGAAATAATTTCGAGATGTGAAGTCAAAACGTACACAATATTCCAAAATTAATATTCACTCATTATTTTTTGTATACATGATATGCTAAACGTATTTTTTTTTCTCATTTTATATTTGTCTACAAAACCTTCCTCCAGGTGTTAACTATATTTTCCCTGAACGGCAGAGCATAGAGGCGCTTAAAAGACATTTGCACGACGGCGCCGATCAGCCTTGGCGCGGCTCTGTATCCAGTTGACACCCTTCTGGGGGGAGTTACACCCAAAATGCTATTAAAAGTTACTGAAAAATGCAAAATTGAAATTCTGATCCCTCTGTGGAGGGAGTGGGGGTATTATCCATACCCAAAATGCATTTAAGAGTGAAACCTATGTGCCAACTTTAGTAAAAATTCGACGAAAATTATGTATTTGTTTGAAGAACAAACACACCCACCTACACAGAAACATAGAGAAAAAATGTTTTGCTAATAAAATTAATTGTAACACAAGATTCGAGAAAAAATATATTTTTTGTTTTCCACTTACTGATTTTTAAACAAAATTAACTTAGTGCATTTGCTGCGTACTTTTGGTGTACATTGATTCATTAATATTTTTTACAAAGTGATACATTCGTATAGTTAAATATTTTTTCGCAATTAATTTAGTTAGTTTATATACATAATTTTTTTCTGCTTCATATTCTAACACATGGCTTTCAAGGTTTTAAAAAATGCAATTTGAATAAACATTTTTTAAAGTTAACAAAACCATGCTACGTAATAAATCTCTCGTAGAACACAGACATAATAAGAAAACGCCGAAATCGAAAGGACTCAACGACGTGATACACCGCGGCAAAATTATTTGATTTCCCCCCTGGAGATACTACCTGTCACCCTTGAGGGCTGTTCACTTATCGGCCGGCCGTTCCGTCCATCCTGTTTTTTGACGTGACAGACTGCCGACGAAAACAGAGTAGCATTCACATATGGTAGCCGTTGGCTGAATTCATCCACTAGAGAGAAGAGCCCGCTGCTGGCGGAAACCAATGAAATGCTGTCCTACTTTTGACGGCCGTCAGATATCAAGGTTCTTCTGATGAAATCCGGTCCCGTCCAAGATGGCTTGCTGTCATGGCAACCAGCAAAGAAAACCTGTTTCAGGTGGAAAAAATCGGTGCGGACGTGACGGACGGCCGATAAGTGAACAGCCCTTTACTCCTGCTTCAGCGCATACAATAGCGAATGAATCGAAGGGCTCGTCTATCTCTCAATGGTCTAAGTGAAAAGTGAGGGGGCAAGGACTCTTTACTTTTGGATGTGAAGGGGCAGTTGTCCCCCTTGTCACCTCCCGTACGAGCTGCCTATGTCTTTGGGTAATAAGAAGGATCAGGATTAGGCCCTTCATTTGGGCTATCGGGGGGAGGGGCGTTCAATCAACACAGCAGACTGAACCGTTGATCCTCCCACCCCCTCATGGTGTGACATGGGGTCGTGCGATGGGCACCCCTGTACATATAAAAAGGATGAAAACTTTCTTTGGAGAAGCCACAACTGTGTAAAATGCATTGTGTATATACCATTGCCCCCCCCCCAGGCCTGCGTAAGATGTAGTTCTGTTTTTTAGAAAATAATATTAGTACATTTCTTTGTTGAAGGACAGGGTTGTGGAGAGCCAAGGCTAGAGTCCCTCGTCCGTTTGATTGTCTCGTTCCCTTCTCTATACAACTTACCATACTCTACTATTATTCCAAACAAAGAGACCTCTCAGAAGCTGGACTCTTATCTTCCGACTGGACTGACGTGGATTCTCGTCGGCCCTGTTTGGAGTCTCGGACTCTTGCTGGAGGAAACGTTCACCGAAAGAAAAAACTAGCCAGAAACCGGAAATAAGAATGTCAGCTTCATCCGGTCTACATTTTATTGGTTTGCATCTGGCAACTTCATAGGTAGTTAACGTTGTGAAAAATTTTTACTTCCCTAGGCTATTTAAATAAATATCATTTGTCCCTGTTTCAATAAAAGATATCAATGTATCTTCAAATATTAATAGTGGTAAGGGTGAACAGTTTTCATTGACCCTACCAATACATTTTGCTTCGAAACTGTCATCGTCGCTTATCGAAAGTCGATCGTTAGCTCTTTAAACACGTAATCGTAATGTTTTGCTGCAGAACATACGATAATAGTGAAATACATATTGCTATTGAATTTTTAGGTTTTGCTTTGCTATTCAGTGTGTTATTTACTTATTTAGGCTTAGTTTTTCTCTCTGAATGTGTGCGATTTCATTTTTATTGAGCGAAACAATCAAACATATTGTTTTTGAAGTAGTGAAGGTTGCTTTCTTATTTATTTATGGTTATGTTAGAAATAGCGCAAGGTCTTTTATTAGATCGGAAAATGAATTTCACTATTGTTTTTGCATTGTTTATCTTAATGTATATTTTAAAATGTTAATTGCACAAATATTTTTTTTTTTTGTAGGTGTAAATACTAATAGTAAATAAAACATGAGTAAACGTTTGCTCCAAAGAGGCAGATATCCTAAAGGTAAGTTATGTATTTTAATTTTTAAATGCATTCATAATTTCATTTGCTTCATTCCAATTTGTCTTTTACATTGAAAAAAAAAATTTTTTTTTAAATATTATTATTGTTTTATTAGGGACAGGTGTTGAAAATGTGACTACTACTAAGTAAGTTAGTTAAGAGTTTTCAGTATTTTGACTTTTTGTTAAATGTTATTTTGAACTTGATATGACATAATTTTTTTATAATTGCTTGAATAGCAGTGCAAGTCAAAAATGACGTTTCTGTAAAAGTTCTGTTGTTTTGAATGTTTATTCAGTCTTTTGCTGCATTAGCCGTAAAAAAATAATTTTTAGAAAGTGTGTACATTTTAAGACAAGCTTTGAAATTTGCTATTCAATCACTAGAGATGTACTTAAAAAGTTCAAAATTTGAACTTTGTCTTTTTTTTTCCAAAATTAATAAACAATAACATACACTTACTGGGATTTATTCAAATTTTACTTTTATTCTTTGATGATGAATAAAATTCCATTTTCAATTGATTGAAATTTTTCTGTTAATGTGTATCTATATTTTGTATTTGCTAAAAGTATAAATTGAGAATGTATAATTGTCCTTTGTCTTTTGAAGCTCTGTTTGTTACTAAACTTGCTCATTTATTTTGATATTTTTGTTCATTTTTTTTCTTTAGTATTTTATTTAAAGAATAAACTTGATTCAAGTGCACCTGCATCCATACCCCTATCATGCACATCTTCATCCAAACAATCATGCACTTTCTGAGTTTCCTCATTGTCAAAAGTTGTTTTATTAGTAGAAGGACTGTTCCACTGTACTTGCAGGACAATCAGATGCAATAATTTCAATATAATGCAATAGTGAAATGTACCATTAAGTTGAGGCAATCGTTTAATCGGGTATCATTAAATCGATATTATACTATATTTTTAACTGGGGACATGTTCCGAATTCTCTCATGAAGTTGGTTTACCATTGTGTCAGTAGCAGCATCAAAAACTTGTACTTTGAAGCTGTAATATGGGTTTGACTTAAAATCTTTTTCTAACTCTGAAAAAACATTTACCTCTCAATGCCTTTCAGAAGGTAATGCAGTTTCAGTTTTGCCTACTTTTACAAGTTCTTTTGTTCCACTAACTAAACTATCAAAGCTCGTTTGAAAATTTTGAAGAAAATTTAGGTTTTTCTGTAGAAAGCAGCAGGCTTCATCTAATGATACTTCAAGATTTTGAACTGGTTTTGAAGTTCAATATTTTCTAATATCTTGCTTTGGAATACTAAGGTAAAAATGAATTTGAATGAAGATATCTGTTTCTGTAAGGAAATAGCTTCTGTAATTTCCTTACTTTTAGTTGATATACATGAAATTATATGTATGAATTGCATATACTCTTACTTTATTATTAGGTAAAATTCATTTGGTAAGTTAAGAATTTGCCCCCTCCCAAACACTAATTTTTAGCGACCCTGACCTGACCATAGGATCTCACTTAAATTTGGACAGTGGGCTTAAGATATGCAGGCATACAGAAAAGGGCAAGGAGGATGGGGGAAGTTTAGTTATGCATCATGTGATGTATTAAAAAGCCTGGAAATTAAATTTAATTTAAAAAAATAAATAAAAAAATAAAAAAAATAAAAATTTTAAAACAACTTTAGCATAGTGTTCTTTTTTTAGAGCTTGCTCCCTCATACCTCTTGCCCCCCCCCCCCCCCTGCAGCGCCGGAGTTGCAGAGATGCTATGTATGCCACTGGCATTTATTAGATTTATGAGATTTTTTTGCTTTTGGAATGATTTATTTAAATACAAATACAAATACAAAAGTGTCGACCAGCAACAGGCTCTGGGCCCAGCTAGACTGGTCCTAGTCAATTTACAATCCCCAGTGAAGATCAATGGCCCACTTAAAACTATCTACTCCCTTGCTCGTTACCACCTCTTCCGGTAAACTGTTCCAAGGTTCCACTACCCTGCTAAAATAATAATTTTTCCTAACATCCATGTTAGCCTGAGATTTAAATAGCTTAAAACAATGACCCCTTGTCCTGTTTTCAGTGCTAAACTTCAGCCCCGTAACATCTTTCATTTTAATAAATTTAAACAACTGAATCATGTCTCCTCAGTCCCTTCTTTGCTCAAGACTACATTTTTAGCCTTCTAAGCCTGGAATCATAGTCTAAGTGAGAAAGTCCATTTATTAGCCTTGTAGCTCGCCTTTGAACCCTTTCCAATACATTAATGTCTTTCTTAAGATAAGGAGACCAAAACTGAACAGCATACTCCAAATGAGGTCTTACCAAACTTCTATACAAGGGCAGAAGAACTTCTTTAGATTTGTTTGAAATAGATTTATTGATAAACCCAAGCATCTTATTGGCCTTGTTATTAGCAATGCTGTACTGTTGGCTAAACTTTAAATCCTGACTTATTAAGACCCCCAGATCAGTAACTTTGTCTGCCTGACTAATGACTGAACCTTGCAAATAATAACTTGTACACTTATTTCCATGCTCTAAATGTAGCACTTGACATTTCCCAACATTAACAGCCATACCCCATTTATCAGCCCACTCCGTAATATGATCTAGATCATCTTGCAGCTGTTTTGCTTGTTCTTCATTTTCTACAGTCCCCATAACTTTGACATCATCAGCAAAACAATTCATGTTCCCAGAAATATTTTTGTGAATATCGTTCATAAAAACAATGAACAAAACAAGCCCTAACACTGATACTTGAGGAACCCCGCTTAAAACTTCACTCTAATTAGAATAATTTCCCCTTACAACCACCCTTTGTTTCCTTCCGGTCAGCCAGTTTTTTACCCAAATGAAAGTTTTCCCTCCTATTCCTATATCAGCTAATTTGCTAAGTAGAGCAACATGTGGTACCTTATCGAAAGCTTTTTGAAAATCAATGTAAACAACATCTACAGGCTTCTTATTGTCCAAAGCCATGGTAACTTTGTCGTAGAAATGTAATAAATTAGTTGCACAAGATTTACCTTTCCTGAAACCGTACTGAAAACTAGATTATTAGTCTCTAGAAAATTTACTATCTTAATGTTTTATCAATGTTTCAAAAATTTTGCAAACCACCGAAGTTCGACTCGCAGGTCTATAATTTCCCGCACTCCGTTTAGACCCTTTCTTGAAGAGCGGTGTAATGTTAGTCAGCTTCCAGTCCTCTGGCACTGTCCCCGAGTTATAAGAAGCATTGAAAATATTTAAGATTACATCTGCTAATTCCTCCGCACATTCAACTAAAATTTTTGGATAAATATTATCAGGTCCCGGAGCCTTAGTCTCTTTAATTTTTTTCAAATGAAGTAAAACGTCATCCCTGGAAAATACAAAGTCTTCAAGCTGTACTATAGCTTGTGTCTTGTTGGTGTCAACTGTTGAGATACAGTTATCGTTAAAAACACTCGAAAAAAAGTTATTAAGAACATTAGCAATATCACTATCGTCCTGAATTAAAATTCCGTGCTCATCAACCAATGGCCCAATATGACTATTTCGAACTTTCCTCGAATTAGCGTATGCAAAAAACCTCTTGGGATTCCTGTTTATGTTATCTGCCAGTCTTTGCTGCAACTCTCTTTTCTGAATCTGTACCAAATACTTAAATTTACGCCTTGCCTTACAATATTGGAGCCTATCTGCACTGTGACCAGTTTCTCTAAACCTATGAAAAGCAGCTTGCTTGTAATTTAGAGCGTCTTTAGTTTCCCTGGAGAACCACATTGGCCAAATTTTAGTGTTGACACCCTTTCTCCTAAAAGAAACATAATCCCCAACCATTTTCTCTAACTTTTCCTTAAACTCTGCCCACTGAAGATTCACATCGCTATTGTCCAATTCAGAAGAAAAAACTGCTTTCAAACTCTGCCTAAGTGCCACAAAATCAGTATTTCTGAAATTGGGCACAAACCTAAAATTCTCTACTTTGTGCGTATCAAATTTAATCCCAAACCTAATGCTGTTGTGGTCACTGTCTCCAATGTGTTCCCCTACACATAACCCCTGAACAGAACCTTCCATATCACAGAAAACTTGATCCAAGATCACGTCCTGTCGAGTACCCTGAGTTACAATTTGATCTAAAAAACAGTCACCAATTACTTTCAAAAATGCCTCTTCTCTGCTATTACTATGGTAAAAATTATTCCAATCAATTCCTGGAAAATTAAAATCTCCCATTATAAAACTTTTGTATGTATTTTCCTTACATTTATTTAAAATTATTGATTTGTACTTAATGTGGATGAATTTAGGCTGTTAAATGGAAATACGTATTTACATTTTACAAAATATGCAAAATAGATGAACATTTTGTATTTTAATTTGGCAAGAAAGGAAAATACAAATATTACAGTTAAGAATCTTTACTGAATATTTGGTATTTGACAAAATGTGGTATTTCTTGCATTGGAAATATTTATCTGAAGTTTGTTATTAATGTCACCTTACAGATTTTTTTTTTCTCCTTTTAAATTTGGTATTTTTATTCAACTCACAGCTGCTTGTTATAATTAGTTTCAAATGTGTTATGATATGACCGTCATTTATTTGTAGGTTGTCATATTATCTTTCAATTTAACTTATTCTTCATCAAAGAAATTTCCTGTTTATTCATTCATTAATACAGTTCACAGGAGATAATTTTAACTTAATAATTTTTTATTCAGTAGCCGTTGAGATTTTAAATCATATATTTTATTAAAATTTAGCTCTCAATTTCCTCCTGCTACTTCGGGGTTTCCTCCACCTGCTGCTGAAGTTCCATTTTATGGACCACCTCTACCAAGCCAGGTATGCTGTTTAAGAAAGCCAATTTTTTCTCTTTGTTAAAGGCTTCGGGCAGTCTTTATACATTTTCAGTTTTGCACAGTTTAGTTCTGAACCCTGGGATTTTTGATGTTCTAAATTTATTCTGCTCCTTTGCTTTGTTACAAACTATCTGTATTCCATACCTGCCAACCCTTCCGGATTTCCCGGAAGTTTTACGGATTTTCATGTCCTTTTCTGTTTTTCCGCTTATGAGCAAAATCTTCCGTATTTTCACGTTTTGTAGAAAAAAATTGTATTTCACCAATTTTGGCACTAACGATACTTTTGTGGAACGCGGCACCGCGTTTTAGGCCAAGTAGCCAAGAAAGGTTGCGGTAGGAGAATTGCATGAGAAGACATGAGGAAAGATTATGACGTCACTGAGTGATACAGCGCATGACTTCATCGGAATCCAATCGAAGCAAGCATCGCGGCGGGCAACTAGGGGCACAATTTTGGAGCCGATTATCTTCTCGTTCTCTCAGTTCAAGCTGTTTTTGCTTCGTTCTTTTTTTAAGATGAGTACGAGTAAATGTTATTTTCAAACTTTTAAAGGAAGCAATACAAGTAATAGTTACTAAACAAAAGTAAGTTCAATAGATATAAAATTCCTAACTAATATCATATTGTTAAATGTAAAGAGGGTAGGTGTTCTGTTTGATTTTATTTTGCATTAAAATCTTGTGGATAAAAATATTAAAAAATCTTCCGGATTTTTTCCCTCCGAGGTTGGCAGGTATGGTATTCTGAAATAGTAAATTAATTAATATTATATTCTGAACTTAGGAGCAGATTTTGCGGACCCATTCAAATTTGTTTATTGAATGTAAAGAAAACCTATAGCGTCGGTTTTCTAATGCGGACTTAAAGACAACATTTGAGTATATATTTATGACTGATTTTGAAAACAGTTTTATATGCAGTGATGTGACTGCCCCCCCCCCCCCCCCAAGAGTGATCCATATCTTCCTCTGGAGCACCTGCAAAAAGTCTACCTTCCACTGAAACACTCCCTTAAAAATTTCAATGGCACAATTTGTGCCATGATGGACCCTATCATGGACACCTACTGCAAAGTTGTAGGGGGGGGAGCTGAGATATTTCCCTCCTGGTTTAGCAAGATATTTTCCCAATGGAGACTGATTTCAGTACAGATTAGAGTTCGTTAAAATTTTGCGTTTTTAATAACTTATTCATTAATTTCATCTGAAGAAGAAATATTTTTATTTTTGCAAAGAAAAAAAATACTAAAAGCAAGGAAGTTCTAATTTCTAAGGGGAAGGGGGAGGGGGTTTGAGCCTCCATTTGCCCTCCTCCATATGGACGTCCATGAATCCTATACTGTAAAGTTGTAGATTAGCAATCACTACTCACCAATTGGCTACTAAAAAATCAAATGTCAACCAAAAATTTCAGTGCCAATTGCCACTAGGGCAATTGAAAATGCTGCAGCAATTGGTTTTAAGAGTTCATAGCATTAACCATACTTAGATAAAATGTACAATGTATCAAAAAGAGAACTTTCTATGAATTTTCCCTATGGCATTATGATTTTTTGATTATTATGCAGCTACCAAAGACTCCCAGTCTACAACATTACTATACTGTCGTGGGAAGGTAATGCACAGTATCTGCAGAAATGAGTTTTTGAGATTGTTGAAAAAACCCGTTTTGGATTTCATACTAACAATAGGGAGGTGTTGGCATTTGACCCTTTTTCATGCTTTATTTTCTGCAGAAACTAAACAAGCAAGTGTATACAACAATAAGTACAATAGATGACAAAAGTCCAAAAAATGAAAAATTTGCAGCTAGTGCACTTTACCTTCCCACAGCAGTATAGCACCAAGGCACCCACGCTTCTAGGCATACTTTTTCGCATTTTGGGTAGAATACAGTTCAGAGTCAAAAATTTGCACAGCTTAGGACTAGATGTTGTGTAAGTTTTAGAATTTGACACATTTTTTGAGACCAACAAGTGATCATTATTTTAAGCAGGGCTGCGGAGTCGGAAGGAAAATGGCCGACTCCGACCCCGACTCCGACTCCTGGATTTTGAAACGCCCGACTCCGACTCCAATTCCGACTCCGACTCCGGATTTTTTTAATTGTATTTTTCAATTCCCTCTCTCCCTTCAGGAGAAGGGGGGAAACCTTTAAACAGAGATTAAAATATTAATTCCTTTTTATGAAAATCTCGCTTTTTTTTTTTGTAAACCCAAGATGCATACAACGTTAGAAATTCAATTTAAAAATCAAATTTTCCAACATGTACGAGTTTAAAAACGAAATGACTTAAAAATTCCTTTAAAAAAATTGAAAAGGATTACCTTGCCCCCTTTAATATTTAACAAATAGATATTGATCAAATCGTGTGTTTTCAATTTTTGAAAGCTTTAATTTGAGAAAAAAAAAAGCTTTTTTCCTCTAAGTCCAAGTTCTTGAGAGGGTGTGGTTTGCCCCGGGTGACACCCATGTGGTAGTGACACCTAAAGTTAATTTCAGAGTTTATAAAAGGTATAAATACTTTAATTTTGAAAATTCTCCCGATTATATTTTAAATTCTATTTCATCAATAAAATTTCAACGAAAATAGGGCACATATACGTCAGGAGCAAATTTTACACAAAATGCGGCGGTATACAGATTTATACGAATAGTTTTTACTATACCTATATTTCTTCTTCGCTAAATTTTTAATTTCAATTTTATTGGCTGCTTTAGAATTAACCTTAATGTGAAGATTTTAAGATTAACTGCAATTATTTAGTATTGTAATCAAGAAATCATTTATACTTATTTTGCTCCAAATTTTTTAGTGAGAACCAAATTTATAGAAATAGTCTTAATAAAGAAAAAAAACATTAGATTATTTCATCGGATCTTTTGTATTCGTGTTTTCGCGCAAGAACTTATTTGAATTTGTCGATCTCTCTCAAAAGTTTCCACCTGAGGTACGGGCCCCGACTTACTAAATTGTTACGTCCCTTTTACTATTTTATAACTGAGATCGAACAAAACACTATATTTTTATTTTTATTTGAAATTGATTACTTGAAAATGTTAGGCGATAAAACTGTTTGCTGACAGTTGCTATATATTAGTTAAGTTAAAAAGCAAGCAAACTAGGGGACGGCTACAGAAAGTTCGATAAGCACTCAAGCTAGCTGATTGCCATTGTAGCAGTTATTTTTTTTCATTAGTAACTTTTTATACATGTAATCGAACCAATTGCTAGTAGTCAGTTTTTAAAAAATGCAATGAGAGTCAGTAAAAATGAAAGACAAAAAGAAGCCCGGAGTCGGAGTCGACATGTTTTCTAACGACTCCGACTCCGACTCCTTTACCCCAAAATTAGTCCGACTCCGACTCTTCGACTCCGACTCCGACTCCACAGCCCTGATTTTAAGTTATTAAGGTTGTGGAATAGCAGTGAAATCAAAGTAAACAGAACCCATAATAGCAAGTTTTCACTTATATTAGAATTCTATATGGCAAAAAGTTCTGTGTGGATATTTAAAAGTATGGCTTAAGAATAGTAATACTAAAACCTTAGAAACTATTTCAGAAATTTTCACTTTATCTGATCAGGTGCAGTTTTTAAAACTGTATTTTGCAAATTTAAGGATGTTTTGTACTTAAGGGGGAAAAACCAGTTTAGACAGGTCAGAAAATCCACTCTTTTTCTATGTATAAAATGTTAGTAAAACTATTCAAGAATCTGTTGCTAAAATATCACTGAAAAATTCCGATAAGTTCCCAAGCTATGAGCACTAAAAGTGTCTGGAGATTCAAAACCGTTCACTGCATTTTTTTTTTTTTCAAACATTTTTTTTCTCAAAACAACATTTTTTTTTCAACTGGTGGGCATTCTAGCTCAAAGAGTTACTGACCAATCCTTCTGAAAATTTATGTGAATATTCTTTTGTTCAATTATACTCTATATGAACCTAACTCTTTTATGATATTATTAATAAAAATAATTTTTTTATGCGAGAAATGTGAAAAAAATGGTATGAAAACATAACATTGTAATGAAACACCTCAAAAACATGCAATTTTCAACTTTTTTGATCACAATTAGGTTTATATTCGTAGGAAATACGTTGTTTATGAGAGATAAAAATTGTAATGATTACAGACGAAAATTGTGGCTTCGGTAATGCCCACCAGCAACAAGCTCTAATAGCAACTGCCCATGGACAGCAGCTTCTATCTCCACTAATTCTGATGGAAATGACTACAAAAAATTACAAGTTGTACTTCAAAAGATGAGTAAAATATCCTCCAAATTTAAAGAAATTCTGATTTCTTTTCTGTTAAAAAAATTCACGAAAAACACTAAAATTTTAGCTCCCTAAACTGGTGTGTCCCCTTAAATAATCATTATTTCTTGCCCAGTGCAACATCTTTAAATGTGATAGAAATTTATTTCCCAATTCTAAAAAAAAAAAAAAAAAGCTGTTTTAAGAAAAAGAAATTGAGGATTTTTTTTGTCTGAAGTATTTTAGGTTGGGAAATTTTTGTTGCTCTACTGCATTTAGTACAGCAAATGGAACTGTATTTCTTATAAAGTTCTATAAATAATGTTTAATGAGTTAAAAGAGCTATTTTATTCAAAATTTTAAAAGTTTTCACAAAATTGTAATTATTTTGTATCAATGTATTTTTTTTTTTTAAATTTAATCATATGTCTTAACGAATGATCTTTTTTTTATGTAAAAGAAAAAGTTATTAAGTTAAAAAAAAGTTTGAAAATGTTTGCAAATTGGGTAACCATATTAGCAAACTAAGTAGAATAAAAAAAGAACACCTTAACTTATTACTCAAACTTATGTTGTTGCATTAGAAAATGATATGCTTTTGCTTTGTTATGTATGTACCTTCATTCTGTTTAAATACTGTTTTCTTTCTTTTCTTTTTTTTTGACCGTAATTTAATGATTTTCCTCATGGTTCTTGTTGTGATCCTTGTTTCCTTCATCAATTAATTTTAACGACCCCATAGCAAAAATGACTTCCTGTCTTAAATGTTTTATACATTGTCTTTATTTTTGTGATGCATTGTGCTTTACCTTGTCTGTACTGAATTATTCCTTGAATGTCCTACATTTTATAGCCTCCTCAAAATGCCTGGAATACCCCTCTGTATTCAGTACCTAACACTTACCATCAAAACCAAATACCTAACCAATCTGTTCCTGAATCAAGTAATCATTGGTCTCCTGGACAGATGTATTCTATGCCTGCACAGGTATTTAGTACATCTATAAAATATTTACATTTTACATTATTTGTGTACTTAAGACTGAAAAATAATGCATTCCTGTTTATAACGAAGTTGAAGGGATACAGCAAGCATTTTGTTGTAGCTCTATTTTTTGAGTAAAAAATTAATTTATAACATTAATAATTGTAAAATGTAACCATTGTTTGCTCTTTTTATTTTTTGTTGATTTTTTTACCCCCCATATGCAACCTGCCTATGTGATTGATATTTCGAGAATAATTGAATTTTTTTCCGTTAATTCTCTAAATGTGGCAACATTCGTTATATCAGTAAAAGAAATTGCGTCACTGGAAAAGAAAATTTTGGAATTTTCCCCCTAAAAAAGAAAAAAATGAAAGGAAATTGAAACTACTATGTTATTTCCATAAATTCACTAATATACAACTCCATTATAAAGATATGCTGCTTTTGTGTAACTCTAATGATAAAAGTTTAAATATGTGTCAAAGGAATTTGCCTCTTGTAACTATCTACTATAATATTAAAATCTGTTTGCGTCCGTCTGTCTGTCTGAAGATCGATCTTCTCGAGAACCGATGCGAATCGAGAGTCGAACGAGATACCGATCAATTCGAAATTTTCCAAAGAAAACAATAGGACCAATCTCGTAATTGTACGACTTTCATTAGTAGAGATATTAATTAAAACGTTAATTAACATAACATTATTCAAGAATTTGTATTTCTTTCCTGTTGCCATTTTGCATATGGGTGAGCAAATAAAATTCTAAAAATTGTTTTAAAAGAGATTTTTTTGGCTGCTGTCCAAATCTTAAAACACCGTTTCCATCTAGAATTTCATTTTAAATTAGTTTAAAACTGTTTGCTCTGTTTGGACATAGCCTTTATTTTATCGTCGGTCCTTTTTTATTTTTTACATTCAACGTTCTTAACTCTTTTCAGCATATGAAAAATGTTTTTACTTTTTTTCTATATCTAATATATAGAAGAAAGTATTGGATTCGTGCAAATTTTCGAATTTCGAATTTTGACGGATTCGAACGTTTTGAGGTGTGTTGAGTCCATTTCGACTATTTTTGGAAAATGTCTGTCTGTCTGTGTGTGTGTGTATGTGTGTCACGTCTGTGTGTGACCAGTTTTTTGTGGCCGCTCTACAGCAAAAACTACCGCATGAAATTGAACTAAATTTGGTACACATATGTGCCCCTATGTGAACTTGTGCCCATTGGTTTTTGGCGTGAATTCCTCCAAGGGGGGTGGAGCAATGGGACGTTTTTTGAGTTACGCGTGCTTGCTATTCCTCAGGAAGTAACTGGCGGAATCAAACAAAATTTGGTCCATATGTTGCCCCTAACAGGAGCAGGTGCTGATTCAATTTTGGTGTCAATAGCTCAAACAGGGGTTGAGTTATAGAACGTTTTTTGTCGTCAATTGTGACTGCTGTATCTCAAGAAATAACGAACGGAATCAAACAAAAATGTTTTGACAAGTAGCCCTTAGTGGGTATAAGAGCTGATTTTATTTTGGTGTCAACAGCTAAAAAGGGGGTTGTACAATCGCCCGTTCTTTTTTTCCATTGTGAGTGCCCTATCTCAAGAAGTAATGCTACGTTCTGGTTGAAATTTGGAATATATGTGAATCCATACGTAAACAGGCTTTGGTTCAATTTTGACTCCAATCGCTCCAAGAGATGTTGATTTTTTTTTTTTGCGAATAAAAATAGTTTTATTAATGCAACAATAAGAAAGATAAATCGTAATAGATTGTCGTCTGCGTATTTCTCGTGATTTTAATTGTATGGAAATGATCGGAAATATTATCTCAATGATTTAAAATTTTTAACTGTTGCCATCTTATGTTTGTTAATAAATAAAATATTTGTAATTAATTCAAGTAAGGCTTTTAAAGTAACTTTCAATTTTTGCTCTTTGTTTTGTTTTTACAATAATTCAGACATTGGGATGGTCGTCAAGTTTTTGCATGTGTAATTTTGTTTTGTTAGGAACATTGCTTCCTCGTCAAGCATGGGGAGGGATCAGAAAAAGGAAAAATATAGAAGAAAGTTTCGTGATGGCCACAACATACTAGTTTTAGTAATGTTTATTGATTGTAGTGTAAGTTTATCATTCACCGGCCTCATATTTTTATACATTTAGGATGTGAGACTAATTATGTTTATTTTGTTGGACTTTTTACCGTCACACGGGTGAGTTTTTGAATTGTAATAACTCTCTTTTTCCTTCCTGTTTCTATTTTTGAAAGACAGTTTGTATCGTTAAAAGAGCACGTTAAATTAAGATTGTTTGCATTTCTTTAAGTGAAACTGAGTTGAACAAAAAAGATTTTTTTCAAGGATTTTAACTAAAGCTTAGTTGGAATCTGATGACTTTATATTAAATTAATGCTTATTGGTATTTAGTAAGTCTTGGTGCTTTAGTTTCACGTAATCAACCAAAAAGTGTGTGTCATTTTGTGTAAAAAGCTGATTGTAATTGTACATGAATATTTCAGATATAGTCTATCAGATTTAATTCAATTTAAAGTGAGCATACAGATTATAGTTGATAATGCATATATTTTCATCTTTTGTGCTAATTGAAAATACTCATAACTTGTATCATTGATAACTATGATTAACATTAAAGAGATTTTTGCCAAAAATATGCTCTACTGGTGTTTTGCAAACTTACTTGCAATCAGTGGCGGCTCGTGCCTTAATTTAGCGGGTGGGCCCGCAGTTATGTTTATGGGTCATTCTTCAAAAAGTGTAACTTTTCTGTCACACGGCTTTTACAGTAAAAACTTTAGGGAACAATTCATTTAACGATGATTTTTAATGTCATCAAAAATATATCTATTTAAACCTGACAACAATTTTTTTATTTTTTTTTTTAGAAAATTTTTGGTTCACAACCTTCGTGGCGTGTCATACACCTTGTGTGACTGTTTTTGTTGCTTAATAACTTGTTTATTTAAAAGCAGTGATGTTCCCATCAATTTTCCTGAGGGTATACTCCCAGTAATCTACTAAGTACAATTTGTGTAACGTGAACATATACATAGTATGTCATAATATGAAAATTTATGATTTTTATTTTTGTTATTTATGAGTAAAATAATTGGAACTTATCTGGGCCATTGTTTATGGTTATTTCTAGAAGGTAGCACTTTCTTGTAAGAATGAAAAAAAAAAGAAAACAAAAGGTTTCGAAATTGAAAAATATTTGCGTTCAAAAGTTACATTTTCTGGAGAATGACCCTTATATGTTTACACAGATAAAATGATGAAAACAATGGTTGGTAAACTAATGCTGAGGAACATAAAATGATACTTAAATCAGTTAATACAAACTTCAGATAGCCCTACAAAATTATACCACTTGATTTAATACTCCCAAACCTGTTTTTGTGCGGTGGATAAGAACCTCATAAAAACAAATTGTTCGTTTTAAAGATAACTTCGTTCATTTTAAAAAACATTTTCTCTGTTTCATAAATAATTTCGTCAATTGAGTCCCAATCTGATTGAAATTTTCATATATCGCGGGAAAAAGAAATCACACAAAAAAATTGTACAAAAAGAAAGACCGCACAAAAACAGGTTTGTGTGTACATAGATTATACAGGGTGTTTCGTTTTAACCAACAAGACCTTCTTTTTTGCAACTGTTTGTCCAAGATGCATACTTCTAATTGCAAAAATGTTCAAAATCAGGTGCAAGGTTAAGGAATTGAAAGTTTGAAGCAAAAATAAGAATGAGTCAAATGATACAAAATTCAATTTTTTTATACGGGCCCTAGGTTCTCCAACTTATATTCAGGGAAGTCATCACCATTAAAATGCAATTCCAACACAAAAAGTTTGACATTAGTACGACCAATGTTCACCCAGATATGAAACGCAGCGTTTCGTAACTTACACCACTTCACACTCACTGTCAATAACACCTTTTGAGGGAAAATATAGCAGTTTAAAAAGGCTTAAAATTTTTGTGTGCAAATCTGGTTTTTCAAATTGATTAATGTTTTGTAGTGTTTTCGCGTATCACAGCATAAAATTTGCATTTGTTTTTGAATAGCATTAAAAAACATAAATACTTTGTTTTTTAACTTTGACAACCTATCATTCTTCTGAAAGGACGATAAGTTCCTATCTCATTTCTATCTGGTCCCTTAAAACTTTAAACTCGAATATCTCCTTGAGTTTTGCTCGCATAAATGTCAAATTGTTTCTGTTAGTAATATATTTCAATTGAGATTATTTCCCTAAATGTAAGTTAGGAGACCTAGGGTCAGTATAAAAAGTTATTTTTAGTTTTTGACTCTTTTTTTTTTTTTTTTTTTTCGCTTTAAACTTTTAGTATCTTAACTCAGCATCTGATTTTGAACATTTCTGCAATTGGAAGTATGCACCTTGAACAAACAGTTGCGAAAATGAAGGTCTTATTGGTTAAAACGGAACACCCTGCATATTTTAAATGAAACACTCGGCTTCCCTTAAGCGATCGAATTGATAATAATATTAACAGCAGTAATAACAATAATATGTTGTAATAAAAATATTAATCTCATCAACTGTGCCATTCCCCTCCCTCCAAGAGGGGTGGCACACCGTGAAACATTAAGGAACCAGACTCTCAAAAAGAGAAAGACCCCTTACCACTAAAAACACCCCCGTGAAAAATGGTTTTGCTTGGTGAATTAAATTATTTTCAGGACAGGCATAAAAAGGTATTCAACAATATTAAAAAAAAATACTTTAATTACAGTATACGCATCTTGACATAACAATTCAAGCAACTTTAAAATTAAAACATGGATAACTGACAAATAGCATCTAAAAGGTCCGTCTGAACAACAACAAAAATAAGTAAATGAAATAAAAGAAATAATCATAATATTTCTATTGCTGCATTTTTTACTAATCGACTTTCAAATTTAACTTATGTTTTATCATCATTATTAAATAATAATTTTGAGTAAGAGTGGTTGAAAAATTAATTACGGTCACACATATACCCTTAACAAAATATTTAATCGACTAGTTATAGGCACATTAGCTTGAAAGGATCTTAAATATTTTAATTAATGTCAAAACTATACCTATCCTATATGATAGAAAAAAAAGCTAAGGTACGTACCAATAGAACTGCGATCTGATGAAAAAGAGTAATGTAATTTCTACAGTGTCTCTCGACCTTTTTTGACATGCGGGCCTGCAAAAGCTTTTCAAAAAAATTCACGCGGACTTGTGCTGTTTTCTTGTTAACTTCTAAAAAAAAAAAATGTTCGCGAACCATTAAAAACTAATGAAAAAAAAAAAAAATTACGAACGACTGAAGTTTTTCCCCCCTTCCTTTTTTACAAAGTAATAATAATAATAAATGAATAAGTAAATATATAAATAAAACTCTATTAAATAACTGCTACACAAGTATTTAAATATTAAGACAAGAAGTAACTATGGTCAAAAAAATGGACACAATTTTTAAAAAAGCTACTGAGAAATCATAGAAAATTACGAAAATTTATCTTAAAACTGACGTAAAAGATCAAGTGTTGGATAATATTATAATTAGGTAATATGGAGTTTCCTTTCTTCTCCTATTTTTTTATTTTTTGCGTGGACGACCAAAAAAATCTGAGGATCAGCCTTTTTTTTTTTTTTTTTTTCGCCGGTGCGTCAGACACCGGGCTGCTCTATATTCGAAAAGAAAGTCCTTACACAGAAATTTTGAGAATAAGCATCTCTAACTCCAAAAACAAACAAATAACTAAAAAAATTATGCATGCGTCGTAAAACAAATGTACAGAATCTCATGAAACCGGCAATCTCCATGCCTTATATATATATATATATATATAGTAATAGCTGTTGAAGAGGAAAAAATTAATACAAAAAAAAGAAAAAAACAGAAGCGGAACGGTATGATAAAAGGTTTTCCCTGACACATGGGCATGGGCAGCCGATTCTCTGCCCTTTTACATGTTATTCTAGTGAGCGACGTTTCTAGACTCTTCTCCGCTGACCTCCACTCTTCCCTCCAAACCGCTATAGACAACTACGATTTCGTTTGGGCTCGGCGAATTTTGCCCACCCTTGAGTTGCAATGAATTCCTTCGGGTGTTATCACCCGCCGTTTTTCGCTTTCTGATTCAGTCATTGCGATTGGCTAAGGGCAGAGGCGTGACTCTTAGTTTCGGGGGCAGCTTCACGCGAGCCCGCAGCTCCAAAACTGTGCACAGCGCTAAAATTAATGGGATTTAAAAACTTTCTGGTTATGTTTAGAGATATGCGGAGAGGGGGGTGGGCTAGATGTGTGAAATCTGTTGTGCGCCTTACTTTTTACTTTTTTTAACTGAAACACAAAACGATATTTTTGTTAATAATGTATTTTATCAATTACAATTTTTTGGGTGGGCCGGGCCCACCCTGCCCATAGCGACGAGCCGCCCCTGCTTGCAATATGCATATTTATTTTTTCCTCAGCGCTTACAACTGATGTCGGAGTAATACAAAAACACCAATTGGACATCTCTTTCATTTTTTAAGTAGTCAGTGCAACGCCAGGCACACAGCAATTAAATTAGCACCATTATGCAAAAAATGTTAAAAGTTATTATTGTTATTGTTTCATTGTATTAATCCCTTGTTTTATTTTATGACTTCTTGATAATGTCAAGTTAAAATGCACAATTAAAAGGTTCTTCAAATTCAAGAGTAAAAATATTTTGATACATTAATGTTTCTTTATTTCTAGCCCTCAACAACAAGTCAGTGGAATTGGAAACCTGAAAGTACTGAACCAACACCCTATCCAAATTATCAAGCTCCTCCTCAACCAATTGAAGACTGGCCACAGATCCCTTGCTCAGTGATTGATAATCAGAACTATTCTCAGCAGCAGCCTATGAATTATCCTCAAGCACAGCCAGGATATCCATCTGATTTCCAAACAGCAAATAATAATTCCAATTCCATACCCCAAAATCCTCCTTTACAAGCCTGGGAAAATGGTGGCATGAGCATGACACAAGCAGAGCAGCTGCCTTGGACATACAGCACTCCTCAGTACACCAATTCCCCTCAGCCCGATTTTCCGCAAAATTTCAATCCTGTCTCTACCACCAATCCACCAAGTTGGAATTATAATCCTGAACAAGTTGTTCAACCAGAAGTTAATGTCCATGGTGGACCCGTCAACTACTTACCCAATTCTAGTCCCACCCAGGACATCAATAAACAACTAGGAGATCTGAATCTGATAGAGCAAAATACTTCAACGGACCAAAATGAGAAAATCAGCTCTGTTAGCTTATCTGCAGTTTCTAGCACTATTCCCAATGATAACACCAGCGGCAATGTAGAATCCGCAAGCGATGCGGAGTATGGTACTAGTACACTTTCTGCCTTTTTTCAAAATAATGACCCAGAAAATTCTGCAAACAATTCAGAGTGTGATGGACCATTGATGTCTGAAAATGAAAATGTGGTAGACTCGAAACATGTGGAGGAAGTTGAGGAGCATCATCTGGTAACCGAGAGTGATCAAGTTTCTGTGCACAGCGAAGTAGCCGAACCTGATGAAGAAATAGATGATGAAAACCAGGGAAATGATTTCATTCAAGAGGAGGATCTTGATGTTCCGAGTGAGGACTTGGCGTCAAAATCTAACTCCATATCACCTTCTGGATTTGTGGAAGGTAAGAGATCCTCTGTTTTTATTAATATAAAATCTGTTGTCAAGATGTGTACAATAAGTTCACTGACTTAAATAATGAAGAATGTTAAGTAGTATCTGCTCAAATGATAGATATTGAAACTGGAATTTTTTCTTCATGTAGAAAGTTAAATTTTTTCTTTGAAAATCGTGAAACATAAAATAATTTTGACCTTGAAACATAAAAATTTTCTTAGCCCCCGCTAAAACTTCACATATGGGTGCCATGCCTATCATTCATGTTCATATCTGTTATGAGACATGCATCCTATGGACAATGTATGGTGATGAGCAAATGAAGGTGTTCATGTTGGGAAAAGGTCACATTAAGTATTCCTTGCTGAAAAATCTTTAGATTCAAAATAAATTAGGTGACTATACGCATGATGTATTTATGTATTTCTCCATGATATGTTTTGCAGATAAACACAATTTTTCTTGACAGAATTTAGTAAAATGTATGGATCTAAATCAATTTAATGTGTCATTAAAAATAGTTTGTTGTATCTAAAATACTTAATTTATTTTTAGAACCTATTAACCAAGAAGTCCCAGAACCTCATGTAGATGAATCTGTTAATGTTAAAGTTAATACTCACCAAGTTCAACAATCATTGGAAGAACAGGTGCGTAATAACTTTCAAAAAATGAAAATATTTTTACCGGTAATGAATGTCTTAGAAATGTAGTTTTTATGTAGCCATTAGACTTCTTAATATTAATTGCTCTAAACAAAATTTTTTGCTTTTTGCACAAATAAAAATATTTTGTGGTTGTTTGCTACACATTTTCATTATTCAATTTCCCTTCAGTGTTTAGTTTTATTTTTTAACAGTATTAGATGTACATATTTAAAGTAAAGATGAGTTGTTGATTTGTGTAACTGATGAAGACTTTGTATTCAGAGAATCCTACCAATATGAAAAAAGTCTGACTTATGTAGAGAAATTCCATAATTTGTAGCCACCATCAAAAGGTTGATGACTCACAAAAAAATTTGAAAAAATTTATTGTGAATTTTAGCACATTTCTTGAATTTAACGAAAGCACAGAGTAAAGTTTATGTACAACATCAGAAATAACATTTTGTTGATTCTAATACAGTAAGTGCTGCTTAATGTGATCACTTTGGGACAAACACAGTTTGATTACAATAACCGAAAAGAATCCTGGGCAGACAAAATGATGATTTTTTTTCAATTAAGAAGCATTTATTCTTACAACTGCAAATTAAAATTACAAGAACTCAAATAAACGCAGTTTTAAATTATAAATTACTAGGTCAGCAGAATGGGATAGCTCTTTTTTTTCAATCGATTTAACCTTCTCGCCGATGCTACAAAGTCTTTTTTGCCCTTTTAAAAGCAAGACCTACTTTTTGCCACATTAACGAATGCATTCTTTTCTCTGACATTCATAAACAATTCGTACGTCAATTTTTTCCTTGACAGTTAAATTATTGCGTTTTTTCTCCATGGCTAAAATGTTTGACTGTTTAGAGTGTAGTTTTTAGTGTAACTGAGCAGGCAGAAAAATTCTGCTTTACTGATAAAAACTGAACTTGTTTTTCTGGAAGCTACTTGTCAGGGTTTGTTTTGTATTTCTTTTTATTTCTTGAGGAACGAAAAAGGAGAAAAATATTGAAAGTTTACGAAAAAGTGAAAACACAATAAACGAAGACACTGATTACATTATACAACTTTTTAAACACGTTGTTAATATACAAATGTTCCAGGACTTCGTGATTCTGATTAAAATTAAGCGAATGATAACATTAACTGTGATCCCATTAAGCGGTGTCTACTGTATTTAAAAATGCTTTTTTGAATTACTCTAACACTTGACAGAAATTTATTGCAATGATTGGAAAAATGGGTTGTGTATTTTTTCCTTTGAAAATATATTGGAAGTTGAATGTTAATTTGTCAAGTAATTGAAATCTTAAGAAATGTTGCTAATTGAAGTGTTGCTAATAGACTATCATATTTCTCTGATATTTACTTACAATTATTTTCGAGCTTGAAACATGTACTTTATTTATGCATACTTTAGGATAATTTAGAAGTTTCACCAGAGGAGCCTTTGAACCAGCAAATTCCACCAGAAACTGGACAGAAATCTCGTTCAACCTCTTCCGAACGTGAAAGAATTGTCATTCGTCCTCGTGAAGATAGTCCATTTAAACCTCCTAGGATAAATAGCAATTCAAAAGGTATTTAGCAACTGTGCCCTTTTTGTTCTGATTTCACGAATTCTAACTGTGATAGGTTCTTTAGAGCTTGTCATAATTTTGTTATGCCAATCATTTAAATTACTAAATGAGATATATCTGTGGCTGAAATTTAAAGTGTTAAATTATACTTCTCTTTTAATTTATTTTTTCCTTTTGATTTTTTATGTTGTTACAAATAAGTTTCTAGATTCAAAATTGTTCTATTATAGTATATTTAGTTTATTACACACCCCACAAATCACGGGAACTAAATGCAACTGCAATACTTCTTTTCAACTCTATGTCACTGCATTAGATGAAATTCAGACAGTTTACGTATGAAAATAAGTTCTGAAGATTATAAGATTTCTGTACTGATAGACAAAAATCTTTCAATGCTAGTTTTATTTTAAATACATTGTCCTTTCCTTATGTACTGTAATTTTCAAAACAAATTTCCAATAAATTATTTTGACTATTTCACTTTGCCCCTATTCTCCTACCATTGTAAGAGGTGGCTCCCGCACGGCTTTGCCCGTAGTAGAAAATTAAAAGGTCTTTTGGTTCACCTGTATATTTACAAATAATGTATGATTAATTTGTCGCCAATTGGCTTGCCCATGTTACGGTTCCGCATTATGATAACTTGGTGATTTACTCGTCCACCTTATGATAATTTTGCTCCAGAAATTGTTCTTAAAATTGGAATAGAAAAGAACAAAATCGAATTTTTAAAAAATCTCTTCGAGGTGCACACCCCCAAGCTACAAACTTATTCTGTGCCAAATTTTATGAAAATCGGCCAAACAGTTTAGGCGCTATGCACGTCGCAGAGATCCTGACAGACAGAGAGACTTTCAGCTTTAGTATTAGTAAAGAAAAGAAACTTCATATCCATGTGTAATGTGTTAGTAAAACTGCATGACAGGTACAGCATCAATTTCAAGTATATAGTAAAATTGCTCTTTTCTTTTCCAGGCACTGTGGTGCAGCAAGAAGTAACTGTACAAAATATACCTGAAACAAAAACACCCGAACCCGAAAAAAAGACTGTCGCTCAGGTAGTCAATTTAGAAACTTTTCCGGATAATCTAGAAAGACCGCCTGATTATGAGGAGCTTCGAAAGCAATCTCCTTTATACGTTTCACATCAAAAGCATTTAAGAAAAGAACTAAACAGTTCTCCCAGTTCCTTGTTATGTGATAACCCCGACATACCTTGTGTTACCTTCGCTCCCGCTGCTCCTCCCATACATTCCTCGGCCAAGTCAGATAAATCAGAATCGTCCTGTGATTCTAAGCAAGAAACACACTCTCTTGATAATCCTGCCAGTTTGTCTGCCTTCATGAATGGGGTAAGAATTTATTGCATCATTTTAATTTTCTTTTTTTTTCTTTTGCAGTTATTCTTACAAATTCATTAATGCCTGGTATATATGTGTAACTTCAACTGTTTTCGGATAAAAGCTGCTCTATTTATTGGCGAAGAACCTTTTTGCTAAGGCACTGGTAGAGTTATAGTAGAAGAAAAAAATTTGCTTTTTTGTAACCATGCTTTCTTGCAACCAACTTCAAGTTGGGTGTTCAAAGGTCCTCCCATCCCCTTACAACAATAGCGATCTTTTGTTTTATGGTATAAAATCATACATTAACTACTATATAATAGCATAAGCATATGCTAACAGTGCATTTTTCTCACCAAAGACCTGCTATTGAGATCAAGTAAAATGTTCTGTATTACAAGTTTTATCTGTATGAATTATTAAACTTCTAAACCCCTTATTTTAGTTGAAATTCTTTATATTTATTAATTTAGTGATTTTTTCTTTTCTTAAAACAACTCAAATTATGTAAAATGAAACTGCTGCCATCTCTACTGAAAAGTAATTTCTCAAAAATATTCTACTATTTTTGATTCAACAAAGTTACAATCCTGTTTATCTTCTTCTGAGTAACATCTTAAGAATATCATGTTTTTACCTTTACATTGCATGTTTGAATGTAGGCCATTCCAAAAGAACAATTTGTGAGTATTTATGTTGTTGAAAGAAATTTTTTTACTGTATTTTGAAGAAAATGTGTATACTATTGTTACTTGCATTTCATGTTAAATTGTTGCCTTGTTTCAGTATAAGTAATTTCTTTAACGTTACATTTTGTTTCATTGATTTTCAGTCTAAAATAAAATCTTCATCTCCTTTTAATGAAGAGGAACATTATGAAAAACTGAAGACTGTTAGTCAATCAGCATCAAGTGCTCCACTACAAAATGTGGCAAAACAACCTAAAAATTCAGATAAAAAGAACAAAAATAACTTTCCTACCAATTCCAAGCAGGAAAACTTGCATCACCAACAAAACAATCCAAGTCAACCAGTTGGGCAGGGACCTCTGAAAGACTCCAAAGTTAATGGTTCACATGTTCCTAACAGACCGCCTGAACTTCTCAGAAGACAGCCAGAACACCCCGAAACACCCAGTAGCTCTTATTCTGGTAGTTCTAGACAAGACATAGATATTGTTAGGGCACAAGGTGATCCAAGAGGAAATCCTGGCGGCATGGATGCCAGGCAGAGGTTTGCCGACTACAAATACCCTAGTTATGATGAACGTCATTATTACTCGGACAGGGAAAGATCTAGACCGGCTAGCCGTTCATCTCTGGGTGAGAGGCCTGAAGATTACATGTATCAGGGTAAAAGAGAAGATTATATGTACCCTCCTGGTGGGGAAAGGCATCGAGGTCCTCCAGAGTATCCACGACCATCATCCAGAACTAGTGAATCAGATATGAATCGTCATGATAGATCTCAATACGATTATTATCAACGCCAGCAGTATCCTTATGGTGATCCTTATCAACGACAGCCTGATTATTATCCAAGACCTCAAAATTATAGAGGTGAGTTTAATTTTGAGTATGATTAATACAGTAACACCTTATATTATCGCTCATTTGAATGTATCACATTTTTCTTTCTTCCCTCTCTGAAAAAAATCATCATGCGTATTTTAAAAAATATTTCTTTACCTTTGACATCACAAAAAAAAAATCATATTTCACACAGGACTGTGGAGTCGGAAGGAAAATTGCCGTCTCCGACTCCTGGAGTTTTAAACTTCCGACTTCAACCTTATTTTTAATTTTTTTTTCAATTTCCTCACTCATGGGAGTAGGGAAAACCCTTAAAAAAGATTGAAGTAATAATTACTTTTTATGAAATTTTTGCATTGTATTTTATTGTAAACCTAAAATGCATGCAGCATTAGGAATTCAATTTGAAAATAAAATTTTCATAGTTATAATTTATTATAACTATACGGATAATAAAAATGGGGGATTTTTAAATAATCTATAACTATATTATAGTTATAGATTATTTAAAAATCCCCCATTTTTTAATGAATTCACATGGATTAAGTTGCTCTCCTTTTAATGTCTTTAAAAAAGATGTTGATCAAATTGTGTGCTTTCTATTTTTGAAGACTAACTCGAACGAAAAAACTTTCTTGATAAGTCAAAAAACCTTTCTTAAGAGGGGAAAAATCCGTTTAATCGAACCAAGGAGCATGAGACCAAATTGGAGAAAAATTTTAAATTGTCCCCTCGAGGCGAGTTTCAAGTAGGTCAACAAACCTAGTGCAATAAAAAATAATAATAGTTCCTTTTAACTTTCAATTAAATCCAGCAATTTTTACAGGAAAAAAAATGGTTAACAAAGCTCCCATTTCATAGTGGCACTGTTCCAGCAGAAATCAAATTTTCAATAAAATTTCAAATTTCTTCAATTTTGTTGTAAAATATGTAATTTATATTTCATTGGAAATTTATAATGACCGATTAGTACTTTTTAGCACTTATTTTTTCTCTCTAACATTTTCAGTTTCTTCCAGTTGTTGAATTGAACTAACTGGAAGAAATATCTAAAACCATATCGGTCTGGAAACGAGTGTAAAAAGGTTATTTATTCGCTTTACTTTAATTTATATTTTCAAAAATAAAATTATTAAAATTTGGTAAACAGCAATTTTTCTTCTTTGTATGCTTACCATACATATCGGGCTCACAATAATCATAAGGGCATTTATATGCTTTGTGTATAGCATGTTCGGTCAAGCTACACAGGTCTTGTTCGCTTAATCGGACCAGCTGGTTATTAGGACCAAAATGGTACCGTTCCAATGTAGTTCTCTTAACTGGAATTGACTGTATATGCTGTAAAATCTTTGTTTTTCCTGATGTTATTCAAGGCATTTAAAAAGAAATAAATTAAGTAGTTCTGTATTTTATAGTGACAATGATGTTTTCATAAATATGTGCAATAATAAATATATATCATGCAAATACAAATACAACATTTGTAGTTATATATTTTATCTATCTCTGTTATGCGTGATATTCTTACTGGTTATATGCTTTAATACAAGTTACGTATTTTCAGGTTATAATTATGATCCTTATCAGCGTGACCCTTACTATGCTCAATATTATGATGCATATCGATATGCATACAGCAATTATAATTATGGATTTTATGATGAGATGATCAGAAATGATCCTAGGTAAGTGAAATAATTTTAATTTCATTTGAATTAGCAACATGCGAATATTTTTGTCTTTACAATTTCTAAACTAATTCATTGGAAGGAAATATATGCGTTTCTAATCCATCTTCAAAGCTTTGAATAGAAGAATTTTTTTTTAATGATGTGTTGTTATTGGTGATAAAATGTTAAAAACTTATTTTTGCACCTCTAAATTCATATTTTGTAATTACTATTAAATCTACAACATCTATGGTATATTTGCTATTGTGTAATGTTAATAACGAATTCTGACCTGTTAGCCACACAACAACAATTAATATTCTTATAAGGAGCTAAATTGCAATGAAAGTAAATTATGTGAAATATATATGTATATGATTTTGTAATTTAATATTTATTCACAATGTCAAATACTGTTCATTGTTTCTTTGTAACCAATCGTTATAGATATGATTAAATGTATTTCATTGCAAATAATGTAAAAATAATATAACTTTGGTGCATTTTCTTTTTTATTAATGGAAACTTGTAAAAATATTCAATATTTATTCAAAATGACTAATTGTTTCTTCATAACTAATCATCATAGATGTTATTAAATGTATTTAATTCAAAATACAATAAAAAAAGATCTTTGGTGTTTTTTTTTTTCGATAAAGGGAAAGTTGTAAAATGATTTAATATTTAATCAAAATATTAAATTGTTTCTTCTTAACCAATCATGATTGATGTTATTAAAAGTACTTAATTCAAAATGACATTAAAAAAAATTTCTTTGGTACATTTTCTTTTTTACAAATGGAATCCTGTAAAAGGAATTCCTTTTCCTGAAAATTTTATGAAAGTATTTAGTTTTATTTTATATTTAAAGGTATAAACAATATCAAGAACAATACCGACAGTATTATGCAAAATATGGGTATGATGCAGATTACGAGAGATCCAGTTTACAGTCTGGACGCAGCTCAGCAAATGAATTAGTTAAAGATGTTACTCCTAGGTAAGAATCAGCTCATGCTCAAATTTTTATGTTTTAGTTTTAAGGGGTTCATTAAGAAATTTAAACTACTTTTTCTGTGTGTTTTGTAGGTAATTTTTATTAAATTTTATTTTATTTATTCATTTGTTTTCTTATTTTGTAATAACTAAAGTAGTTTTCTTAGCTTTGATGTTTTTTAATGTAATAAGAACAGAGTTCAACCATGGTATTGGGAATATATTTTGCATATCTTAGCACTAGCAACCAATAATATTTTCACTTTTTTGTAAGAAAGTAATTTTATTTTAATTTGGAGGAGGGGAGTATTTTTATGTTATTTATTGCAGTTTATTATATTGCTTTCTCGAATTTCTTATGAAGAATTTCTATTTTTGTTACCTGTTTATTCCTTAAAAAAAGAAATGAAGCGTATATGTTAGTTACAAAATCAAAATATTACACACAGTTTTCAGATGTAATATTAGTTTGGTATAAAAACAATCTAGTTATTTTTAAATATTTTCTTAAGTCGTTGGGTATACGTTATGCAACTTCTTTTTTTTTTTAATTGCTTGAAAATTTAGGTTTTTGTGTGAGAACTATTTTTGCTGGGTTGCAATGGCATAAGTGTTCTTGATGGTTTCTGATCTATTTGCTGAAAACTTGTTGTTGTAATGAGCTTCGCATTTGTTTAAAAAAAATTGATAACATTTTATTAATTTATCCCTTAAATCTTGGAAGAAGAAAAAGGTTTTTTTAGATCAATTACTTAGTTTTACAGTCGATGCAGGGGAAAGTTTTTAGAAAGCTGGACAGGGGGGGGGGGAGGATACATGTTTGTCCTTAAGTTTTATTTTCAGAGTATCTTGGCATCAGTTGCTATTTTTCTTTTTCAGACAATTACTTCCACATCAAGTAATGTGCTGATTAAAACTAAGTTAGTTTTCATATTGCATAAATATTCCATTCAATTTTGATTTGGAAATATTTAAATGCAAACTGGGGGAGGGGGACTCTATAGTAAAAGAAAAAATTGTATGACCAGATTAGGTATCCTTAAGAAAAGGAAAAGTCCAATCAATTACTAAAGTTTTTAAAAGAGTTCACTCTTAATTAGAAGGGGGAAAAAAAAGCAGGAGCTGAAGGATGTTATGGTGATTTCAATTATCAAGTGGTTAATGACTCGAAATACATCTGTATTAAATGCCCTGTAAAAAAATATAAATAATGCATTTAATTTAATGTTGCATTTAATTTAATCATTGACTAAAAGATCAACTTTCTTAGTACAATATTTTCCATTTCCATTTATCTAGCTTGCAATTTCAAACATCAATACCACCTGAAGTTTTTCTGAAGCAGCAATAATGAGGGACAGGTCAACTTTTAAAAAAATTTATGAGAAAATAGTCTTTTGAGCAACTTTTAAAAGATAAAGCAGTTTGTTAATTTGATCTAGAAAGATTTTTTAAATGACATTTTTTTTTATTTTACAGAACAACTAATGCAGTATAAAATTCTTCCTCCTTCTAATATATTTCAAAACTGTAATTAAGGCATTTAAATTTACAAATTTAAGTTGTAGTTAATTGAACTTTATTTAAAAACATTTTTTGTGTAAAAGTTAAATGATTCCTTAGTAAGATGGGTTGCTTTATTCTTCAGCAAATGTCTTTTTTTTTTTTTTCAGCTGTACTAGATTTTATTTTTTAACTATGTAAAATGTTTATTACTCATTTGTGTGTATGATTGCTAATTTGCTTTTGCAATAATAATAAATTAAATTAATTGGATTTAAAAATAGTTTTGTGCTAATTAGCACCATTAGCCCTTTGTTTATTTTTTGTTTTATTTCAATTAATTGCATTAATTATTTTTATGTTAATGTCATATTTCTTTTAATAGAATTGTATTTTATTTCTTGTAGTCAGTACGTAGAACCTGATCTTGATTCAAATGAATCTGAATTTTCAACTTATAATTTGCGTCAGGATTATTCATATTCTTCAGTTCCTAACGAATCTTCAATTTTAGCTATTGGTAAGCTTTCTCTTTCTGTTGTATAGATGTTTTAGTAAATGTTGTGTATTTTTCAGTTATTTTTATTGTTTCATTACTTTTTGATAATTGCTGTTCTTCTCCTTTTCTTTTGAAGCATGTTTTTTTTTTGTTGTTTTTCTTCCAACTTTTTTTTTTCTCATCCTTTATCTGCTCTTAGTTTGAGAGTGTTTTAATCGTTTAATATTTGTTAATATTTTAGTTAAAAGGAAAAGTTTGTTTTGAGATTTTAGAAATTCAATCTAAGCAATGTATGTTGAAATACACTACTGAGTATTAAAATTGTATCACCAAGGAGGTGACATGCTACACAATTGAAATTTTTACGATACGAAGAAGCTTTGGTGATATGTGAATGATTAGTATTCATGTAAAATAACCTATGGTGGCGCCCCCTACAAGGTGTTTTATTAGATAATTGGAGTAACCAGGTTTCTCACACAAAAACTGCATTTGAGGATTGTTCTGCATTGAAAATGCTGTGGCAATACCTTATGTATGAAGGACAAATGTCTACCAGTACGTTTTGACTTTGATGAATCATGGTCCACTGGGATTGCGGTTTACTGTATCGTAGTATTACTGCTTTCATCAGTCAAGAAGATCCATAGACTGTCTGCTAAATATGAAATCCTCGGGTTCAGGAGGGTCCTAAGAAATGCTGCCCTGTACATCAGAGATCCTCTGTTACAAAAAGGAAGATTACAGACATTTTGCCCATGATGCCTTAATGGATCCTACAGCCACATCACGAGTCTTGAGTAAGAAAAAGAGTCATTTGCAAGACAATAAGAGTCTGCATGAAGATTTTTATAGTATTTGCAGCAGCATGATGTGGCAGCTTGACTGCTATGACTTTGGCCACATTTGAGCCTCTTTATAACCAATGTTGTATCTATTATTAGCAACAGTGAATTAAAGTACAGCAGGGTGTTTCTTAAGATCCTCCTGAGCCCGGCAATTCTATATGTGGTAGACAGTCATAGGCTCTTCACCAATGCCAGCATCAATACTGTGATACAATAAACCACAATCCCAGTGTACAAAGATTCAACCTCTATCAAAGTAAAAAACATACTGGTAAGCATTGTCCTTCATACAAGAGATACTGCAACAAAGTTTGCTCATGTAAACAAAGCTCAAAGGCAGTCTATGTGTGAGAAGCCTGCTGTTCAATTTATTTAATTAAATGCATTGTAGGTGGAGTTTTGTTTTACAGGAATGCGTTGAAAATCTATTTATTTGCATATCACAGCGTTTTCTTCCTGTTGTGTAAATTTCAAAAGCCGTGTTGTGTCTTTTTTTTAAATAAATCTAATCACATATCTTGTTTTGATTCATCTTTTCTTCCTTTTTTCCTTGTGTTTGGCACTTTTATTTGTTTATTTACTGTTAAAAATAATATCTTATACAAACTGAAGTATTTGAGAAATTAAATAAATAGTTGATAACTGGTATATGATACTGCTATGATTTCACTCTGCTAATATAATGGGGGGGGGGAGAAGGTGAATTTGTTTTTCATAAACATCATGGGAAAACAAATTCAGCTTCTCCTGAATATGTAGCAATATGCTTATATTCTGGACATACAAAATTCAAGGTATTTGAGAAATTTAATAAATATTTGATAAGTATATGATACTGCTATGATTTTATGCTGTTTTTTGAGGCTGAATTTCTTTTTCATAAACATCATTATATTCATGAAATACACCGCCAGCTCAGTCATTTCCAGCCGAGGACTGCACTTTCGTGCTTATTAGCACTCGTCAGCCCGGCATAGGAAAGTGACTGAGCTGGAGATGGAAAACCCCTTAAGGAAGCCAAGAGTGCCAAACAAACTGGTAGCCAATACAGAATTAGCACTGACCAGACGAGTGACCGAAGCAATGGTTCGGTTCAACTCGAATATTGAAGGCAAGGCATGGTATATTCAGTAAATTACTGCCCAATAGCTAGGGCTAAAGCAGAAATACATGAAATACACCGCCAGCTCAGTCATTTCCAGCCGAGGACTGCAGTTTCGTGCTTATTAGCACTCGTCAGCCCGGCATAGGAAAGTGACTGAGCTGGAGATGGAAAACCTCTTAAGGAAGCCAAGAGTACCAAACAGCTAATACACACTGAACATACTACATATGAACTACTACACACATACTACATATGAATAATATATTGTTTTAAATATTTAAAAGTTTCTCAATTTTGATTAAATACCATTACATTTTTGTTTTAGATAATTAGTCAGACAAATAAGTTAATATGCCTCTTTTCTAACACATTACATCTAAATTTTTAAATAAAATGTAACTGTTCATCTGGGGATGATTTTATGTAAAAAAAAAAAAAGCTTATGGTATAAAAATTGGTTATTTTATTTCTGTGCATAAATGGAATGACAAGCTAGTTGGATTGTACCTAAATAAAATTTCTAACTTTACTATTCAATTAAGGCCTATTGGGTAAATTTGGTTACATTGGAGACATTGTCATGTGGTTTCAACAAATTTTTCCCACTATTTGTTTATTTATGTATTTGTTTATTGTTGTAACGGTTTAATTGTTTAGGCCAAGAGTTATACAGCTATTTTTTTTCTTGCATTTGTACTGTGAATTCGGAATTTCTGCCTCTAACTCAGCAAACTAACCATTTATGGCCATACTTTTAATTTTTAATCCATAGTATTAATTCAAATTTGAATTTGTATGTTAATCAAATGCCTGATGTTTTACAAAAATTACATAAATTTGCATTGCTGAGTTCTATAAACCCTTAAATGCATATTTGATCAATATAATCACACCCCAACAAGGAAAGTGACACAACTCAAAATTTGAGAAAAGCGCTACTGATTTGAAATCTAAATTTAATGCTTTTTCTTGCAGCAAAACTCGCACTAAGTTAACTTTTTCACCTGGTACATGGTGACATGAAAAGTATATTACCAATACTGAAACACCATCATTAAATCGTCATAATTTAAAAGAAAAATTTTTGAACTTTAGGAATGCAGGTAGGAATGCATTAAGATAAGAAAAACTAACCAGTAAACATATCATAATGTTTTTTCTGGTATTGTAATATTTCAGACGAAATCATAAAAATCTACTATTGCATGAATCCTTGATTTCTCAAATTCTGTTTTTTTGAGTTGTGTCCGTTTCCTTGATGAGGTGCGATTTGGAAATACTGTCAGTCCCCTTTATCGAATATCATCGGTTCCAAGTTATTTCATTCGATTAAGTGGGGTATTTGATTAAACAGGGGAATTTTCTTTATCTTTCTAAATTGACAACATTTATCTTAAAACATTATAATAATAAATCAATATCTACATGAAGGGAAAAAAAACATTACTGGCAAAAAGTTTTTGAAGTACGTTAAATAAACAACAAAATAGTTTAATAATTAGTATAACTAGCATGTATTTCAAGTACATATGAAAATTATAAAAAGTAACTTGCAACTTGAGTTATGAAATCGTTATTTTGGTATCTTTTTTTCAGTACATTCTTTTTTGAAAAATTCCAAAATAGCAGATTGCTTGCTCAAGGTCTTTGAGGAGCATATTTCCGACTCCTTTTTTAACCTCCTTGTCAACCATGTTTTACATTTAATATTGATCAATTTATTATGGTCTGAAACGTGTATATATCTTGTGTAATTTGATTATCAACTGTGTTATCTCCTCCTTTTTTTTTGTGATTGCAAAGAAAAAAACATTTGGTAGAATATTGGAAATACAGTAGAAGACCGTTATAACGCCGACCTATATAACGCAATTCTCTATAAACCCCGCACAACTTTTCAGAAGTAAACAATAAGTTTTGAAGTTTCAAAAATCCCTCTGTTATGCTTTGCAAACATAAAAAGTACTAGGTAAATTAAATCTTGAAAGTTTTTCATCTTTCCATCTCATTTCAAAGCTTTTAAATTGAAAATTAGTACTCATAGTAAACAGAAAATACCAGATGGCTCTTGAAAATGCAGCTGTTATGCAAACCATGAAGCTAGCAGAGTAATGCACTTTCTTTTGATTGTGGAACATATTTATTTGTGAATAACTAATTGCAATATTGGTTCTTCAATACTCATTGCAGATAAAACTCATTCTGAAGTGCTATTATATAGATATATTCTGAATATTAGTTTCAAAATTTGTGAAATGATCTATATAACGCAATAACCTGTATAACGCAAAAGCTCTAGTCCCAGGGTGTGCATTATAACGGTCTTCTATTGTACTTTGATTGAACATGAATGTTTTTGTCTCGCCCATTGTTTGCAAAAACTATTTCTTTATATTTTTGCCTCAATAAATATTCTTAGTTTATTGCTAATTTACTCAAAAAGTTTTTCAGCAAAAATATTTGCGAAAGCTGATCAATATTATTTGATTATCCAGAAAAATTATCCGATTAAGCAGAGATCTGTAACATTGGGCCTATGGGGAAATATTTTGTTACACGATTAAGCGCGGTTGACAGTAGTACTTGGCAAATGAAACATTTTGAAGTTACCAAATATGTATTATCTTAAATTGGGTAATGCATACCTGCCAACTCTACTGTTTTTTCCGGGAGATTCCTGGATTTTTATCATTTCTATAGATTGTGTATATGGTGTAGGGCACATTTGGTTGCACAAGAAGGATAATAAGAAATCCCTGTTCTTCCCTAAATGACAATTGAAAATCCTTCGTTATCATCCACTGGATCTTTTAAATATCTACTGGATTTTTTCCCAGTAGATGTTGGCAGGTATGGCAATGGGTTTTGACTGACGTTTCTAAAACCCATTCAATGAAGGTTGGAAGCTTCTTTAAAATTTAATAAATTATATATTATTTCTATTTGGGTAGAAATGATTGAACTTAATAACTTAAATTCTTGACTAAACTTTAAAAAATATTCATTTGTTTTTTCATTTTAAGTAACTGTAGGTTTAGGTAACTTAATCATAATTTTTTGTGCAACATTTACCAGTCATTACATCAGTAGTTAATCATAAATTTAATAAAAACTAAAACTTTATATCTACAATGAGAAAAAATGTTAAACTTTTATCTCCATAAGCAAAAATATTCATTTGTTTTATTTAGTAAAAAAGCAATAAAAATTACAATGAGATATAATTGTATTAATTAACTTATGCTTACTGTAACAAATTACATTGTTTTTCATTTAAGGCATTTTGTAACATTTTTTGTGATGTTCTAAGCATTATGTTACACTAATCTCTTAACAGATCAATCTTCAACATCATCAGCTCGCCTAACTCCAGTAAAATTTTCTTATGCACATCCTATTGCTCATTTCACGCCTAACGGACTATTGTTAACTGCTATTCCAAGCCAAGCTACACTTGCTGCTCCTTCTGCAATTAGAATTCAAAATTTGCAGGTAAATAATTTGTTCCAGTAATAGGTTTTTTAAATTTTAATTAGTTGTTTTAGAGCAGCCGTTCTCAACCTGGGAGAGACGCCCCCTGGGGAGGTGATGAGCATTTATTTAAAATGCATGAATGCTTAAAGAAAGGAAAATAAGCGAGCAAAACTATCTATAATTTTGTCATCTTTGTGGTCACATAAAATGTTTTCCATATTATCCCCCCACCCCACCCCCGTTCTTTCTCTTTTTGAAAAGATTGTTAGTGCATTTTTGATCCACATATCCTTGTGAATTTTAATTTTCAGCATTAGCATACAGTAAGACAAAATATGAAGTGAGCCGTTGATAGTTGAAGTAACCTGAGGTGCACTTTGACACAGTTATATCTAATATTCAAAATTTTGTTCAGAGCAAGTCGGCAGTGGCACCCCTCTCATTAATATTGTGAAAGTAACTGGTATTATGTGCCAAGTTCGTCTGATGAGAAAGGGGTTAAACTTGATCAAGCGTCAATGCCAAAAAAAGAGCTATTTTAGAGGGTTTTGATTAATATATCTCCTACTAATTGAAGTCCCTCCCACATAGTTAAGAGCAAGAGAAATAATTTTCCTTTAATTTTCGCATCTTTTGGCACTGTTTTTGGAGCAGGACTTCCACAAAGAGAACTGTGCACTAAACATATGTTTATTTACTTTTGGATTTTGATCATTTGAATATAATTCAGGTTTTAGTTCTAAATAGAATTTTCTATAAATACTGGAGCATTCTGTTTTGAGTTCTGACAATGAGTCTAATTTAATCTTTTTTGTAAAAAGTATGTGCATTTCCTATGTTTGGTAAATTTGAATTTGTAAAATTGTAGTGTTAATTTTTTTTCAGTAAAACCAAGTTGTATTTAATGGTTTTTCAACATTTATTTTCAATAGATGTTTATGGAAGAAGAAGAATCATATCAAGAATTGAAAAATTATCAAGGCCCCTTAATTAGGTAAGGCATTTGAGCTTTAAGAAATGGATAAAAAAAATGCAAGTTGATTTTATTTTTAGTAATTACACATGAAAAAATTAATTGTGATATAAATAGGCTCAATTCTTATTAGAATAAAATGTTACAATGCCAAGATATAGTTTTTAAACTCAAATCAATTTTTTCCAGTCAGTTTCTGCTGAAGCTCAAAAATAAATTTTATCAAGCTTGTTTTCACAGCTACTAAGTAAGAGATGAACAGCTCTCATTTAAAGATATTTAAAAACATTTAAAAATGTAAATTAGAAGTGAAAACCATCTGATCACTTTTTCCGCCTGTGATGATCAATCATTAACATATTTTATTTATTTATTTTTAAATTCCTATTCTCCTTGTAAATCATTCTGAAATTTTTGTGTTCCTAACAGCTTTAAATAACATTTTATTTATGGTTTGCATTTATTTTTTCTAGTTATTTGAGCAAGTTTCAGTTTTCCATGTTCTTAAAAATATTAAGGTGAAACGTGGTTTTTATTTCAGAGGTTCAACTCATAAGAATGATGTTATTGAGTTTTGTTCCCAAAAAATCAAGTCTCTCAAGTCAAAGGATGTAGTTGATAGAGACTCTCATATTTTGCTGTGGGAACTGATGGTACTTTTATTAAGGCAAAATGGAGTAAGTTGCAACTATTTGCTTTTATTCCGAATTTTTTGTTTTTCCTTGTGTTATGTTTTCTATCAAAACATTTATCCAATTTATTATTATACAAGATTTTTATAAGTCTTGTGTGCCAGGAAAAAAAATTCAAATATAACATTATAAAATATATTGATATAATTTACATTGGGAAATTTTTGAAATATGTAGTTTTTTTTTTAACTCTGTACAGTAGTCAAAACTTAGTTTTATTTAATCAAAACGTTTAATGCTTTGTAAACTTATCTCAGGTAACTACTTTTCAATTGGATAAATTTGATAAGTGAAAGTTACATACATATAATGTCACTCACTTTTTCATGGTCAAGTTCTTAACATGTTTTTGCGAATGCGCATTACCTTCTAAAAGTTTGGAGCATATCAAGAATTAGCTGTACCGATATAAACATGCTCAATAAAAAGGTTTTGCTTTCAAGAAAATTATTTATCAAAAATTCATATTTTTTATTAAAGCCATTTATTCATTTTCTATTTTTCAGTCAGTAGCTGGTAGTGATATTGCTGAACTTTTGCTGAAAGACCATGAAGTGCTGCGCCCTATTTCTGTTCCATTGAAGCAAGCTATTGAAACTCCCCAGGGAGATAACTCTCCTGCAGACGTCAACGATTCTTCTAGTCAGTCACATGCCGGTGATGCGTCTTCTCCCGATGAAGGAATAGTGGTTCTTCATGATAAAAATATCCTTAATACTTCGCGAAGTGTTGATGTCGACAAAATAACTCGCAAGTTCCGTGAATTCCTCTTGTATGGCCACAAAAAGGTAAAGTATGTTAATCAATTCACCAAAAACAGATAAGTTTATTGGATTTCCAATACTGTTTGTTTTCAAGTTTTATCTATGTGAATAGTTATACAAAATGCAAAGTTTACATGATTTTTTATGCACGTGTACTTTATAAAATTGCAGTTTCTGTAAGACTATATCAATGCAATCCAATTTATTTCCCTGGTTCTGCCAGTTACAAGAGCAGTGTCATGGTTTATTTGATGCAGAACTAAAATTCATCAATATAGTCAATGTGTTAGCTTTATGTTGCTTAGAAGAAAACCAGAGCTCAAAATTAGTGGTTGATGTCGTAAATTATCAGTAAAAATTTCAATTGGATAATTAAATATTTTGAATCTGGCATCATATTTTAAATTTCTGTTCTGTATGAATGTGCTGAATCAAAATTGGCTGTAACAGTACTTTTGTAATCTGATGAAGTTATTTTTTTTGCAAAAAACACGCATCCCTCCCCAAAATATAATCTGATTAAAGCAGATTTTTTAATGTGACTTAAAGGTTTGTTCTAGAATTTTGATTGCTTTTTATTCATGAAGTTAATATGTAGATAGTTTTCATTTTGCAATCAAAAGTGTGAATGTTTTAAGAATATTATTCTGTTTTTTCTTCTTTCAATATCATGAGCAAAGGAGTGAAACTTTTCCGAGGTTGCTCCAGAATCCCATATTTTTTAATTTGCAGTTCCTGGAATTCCATTTACAAAAAACTTTATAATTTGTTGTTATTTGTCAGTAGACATCCAAGCTGGTCATTATGGAAAGTAATAGTTTTAACAATACAAAGTAGAATGACTTATATTAATTGTTATTCTCTTCCAGTAGCAAAACAAAATGTTTTGTTTTCAAGAAAAGTGCTTTGCAATATTTTTTCTACTGAAGTTGCAGTTTTTATTTATTTTTGAGAGGGAGAGTAACAAGTTTGTTTTTAGTTTGCTTTTTAAACAGGTATTAGCTCTAACCCCTCTGAGTGCATGTAACGTTTTTTAGTATTTTGCATGCTGGATCAGTTTTAATGAATACAGAATGATTACAGAAACTGGAATTTTGGAAAAGCTGAGCAAGAAGTTAAAATGAATGCTATTGAATTTTTAGTTTGTTTTTTTCTCTGTGGAAAATGCAGTTTGACTCATATTCCTTCATAATTATTCTTTCGTGTAATGTGCTTTTAGGATGCTTTGGAATGGGCGATGAAACATGGTTTGTGGGGACACGCCTTGTTTTTAGCTTCTAAAATGGATCTTAGAACTTATGCGAGCGTCATGACAAGATTTGCAAACTCTCTTGCTCTGAATGATCCACTTCAAACATTGTATCAGTTAATGTCTGGAAGGCAACCTTCTGCTGTCACAGTAAGTAACAGTTTTTAACAAGCTCTAAAACGAACATTGACTACCAGTTTATCTTTGGTTAAGTCTTGAGTTGCATCATCATTATTATTTCCTTGAATTTAGTTTATTTCTTTGTTATGTAAGCATAGTAAAGCTCTCCAAACAGTAACTCTGTTAAATAAATAACATTTTACTGGACAAAAATTTCCCCCTTGACTTAATAGTAACTTGTCATGCAGTAATGAAATTATCATACGATTACTTCTCATCACTAGAAAGAACCATGTTTTCTACAGGCGAATTGTCATGAGGTCAATGCATATAACTACATAGGATGTATTGTCACTGTTCCTAAACATTTGAAAGATTGATTTCCTATTTTTATAAATGGCTTACTGGCATGACTTAAAACCAGGACCTGATTACGGCAGAGGCCAACTAGGCCTTGGCTTGGGACCCCATATTCCTTAGGGGCCCCAACTTTTTAAAAAACTTATGCATAACATTCAAAAATCATGTATTTTTTGAAAATAATAAGAATTCCTCTGTTTAATAAATGTTATTTCGCTTTGACGTAAAGTGATAGAATAGAGAGGAGGTCTTCAAAGCATTGTGGGCCTTGGGCTTCACTTTTAGTTAGTCGGGCTCTGCTTAAAAACTGTTGTAAGAAAGAGTGATTGTAGTGAACCTTCCTCTTATATATAAAAGTAAACTTTTTGCTTTAAAATTGATTTTTCTTTCATTTTATAAAGAGTTTTCAAGCTAAGTAAATGTGCTCAAATAGTAAAAGCGTGCAAAATATTCATTGATTTTACATACACGTGTCCCCATTGAGTTATTTTTTTGTCTGTACTGTCTAACACATTGTCCTTTGAAATTTTGCCTTAGTGTATATCTTTTCTCAAAATTTAAAATAAATTTTAGTGTAATTTCTAATTTCACATGGATTTTTTTTTTTTTTTTTTTTTGAATTTTGATAGAAATTGATAGATTTTTGACAAAAAAAAGGATAGTTTTTGGTTTTACTGGTTGCTTTTAAAGGAAGATTTGTTTCTCATAAAGTGCTTAAAGTGTGTACCTTTTTTTGATTATATTATTTATAAGGTGACAAGAGGGGGGGGGGGGCTGGCTTGTGTTGATACGTATTAATATTAGGTAGAAGAAAGATGCCATGAATTTGTATATTATTTCATGCTATTATAGATTAACAATAGTTTGTTGACTGAAGGAGTATCCAACACTCATTTTACAGGGTTTGACATGCTTTGCATTCTTTTAACATTTTATTCGTGTTTGCTACAGTGTTTTCATTACTATGATAGTCATCCAAATATGACCTTACTTTCATGTTTTTGCTTTTCAAGCACAGCTCAGATTTTTAACTAATATCTTATTCATTGAAATTCATTTAATAAGTGATAGTTTAATATTTTAACTGTTTAATGTGTTTATTATGTTTTTATTGGATTTCCATTATGTAGTTAAATGAGCATGTAGTGCTTTTATCTGCAGTGCTTAGACTGCCGTGTTTTGTCAGTTACAACAATACGAGTAAGGGTCTATGACTTTTATTCATAGTCTTTTACAATGACTAGAACACTAGGAATATTCTAATTGCGAAGTATTTAGTGTATTTTGAGAATATTCTTGTTGAATGAACTGCTTTAACTTTTATTATTTTCAGTTTGTTGCTGATAAGAAATGGGGTGACTGGAGGCCTCATTTAGCTATGATTTTGTCAAATCCTTCGAGTCATCCTGATGTTGATTCACGAAGCATAACTACACTCGGAGATACCTTAGGTATATGCTTGAATTTTTTGAGTTAAACTTTGTACTTCATTACATATGTGTGTGTGTTGCAGATGATGCAATTGTAAACAAATTTAATATTTAATGTATCTTTGCATTTTTTAAGAAGCTTTATTTTTAAGTTCTAACATAATTGATCAATATCTATGCTTTGTGTTATTTAGGTATACAGTAAACTTCCAATTATTCACGAGCGGTTTATCCACAAGGCCAATTACCCCGAGACCTTTGACACGTTCAAAAAAAAAAAAAAAAAAGAAGATTCCAGCGATGATTAACTGAGTGTAGACAAATGCACGCATTTTAATTTAACAAATACCAAAATCTATTTGTGGACATTCCTGTTTCTTTCTTCCTCTTTGTTTCTAATGAGATCAAACCTTCCATGATCACCAAAACCCGACTACATGAATCCTGATTTTTAAATCTACTCTACACTGTTATGAATCTACACGACTTAAGCGTATAATGGAGGAATCCGCAGTCTTGTTCAAAACAATTCCTGTCAAGTCCCCTATGCATTTTGGTGTAACCTAGCTTGATTTGTTTCAGTAAATTTGTTTACACCATTTGCTTGCATATGTGTGCAATCTGTTTGCAATAATAGGCGATTCTTTTTTAATATTTACATTATACTTTACACAATGTGTTTATTTTAGCTATAGTTTAAATGTAGACAAGGGTTATTGGTCTTCTAAAGCTATTGAATGCACTACTATTGTTTTTTTACTATTAGCAAAATCATTACTCTCAGATTGTCTGTGAATGCGGTTGTCCCCAGTTAACGTGCCACCCTATTCTGCTAGTAATCGGGAGTTTTTCAATATTAGTGATGATGTTTCATGTTCCATTATGATTGTACTTTAAAATTAATTCATTGTTCGTTCACATAAATATCTTATTTTCAGCAAGCCGAGGATGTCTTCCAGCAGCGCATTTTTGTTATATTATGGCTCAAGTAGAGTTTGGAACATTTGAGCAGAAAAGTAGCAAATTAGTTCTCCTTAGTTCTGATCACAGGTAAGCTTTCATATAGATATATTACAGCATATTTGCCAACTGGTCCTGATTTGTTTTAGAGACCCTTTAATTTTGATACCCTCCCTAATGAAGCCGGTAGCGCACACTGGAATTTTGCAAGGGGAGGGTCCAAGTTCGAAAGTCCCACTCTCATATCATACCCCAATATGCTGTCAAACATATGACTTGATTTTATAGATTTCCGAGAATGAAAAACAGTAAAATTATTAAATAAATAATTATTATTTAATAAAAAATATTAATAACAAGTACTTAATTAAATTACCAAAAAGCAAAAAATTGATGCATTTACTTTTTTCATAATTCAAAAAAGGGAACAACAAAGCAAATTCATCATTGTAGAAGTACGTTGTGGTTATAGAAGTTCGTAGAATCTCATTTTAATCTGTAAGACAAAACTAAAAAAATGGTTATTGCAGTGTGTTCATTAAAAATCAATATTCTGCTTCAGAGGACACTGCTACATGGAAAAGTGCACAATATTTTTGAAAATCTTTTAACATGAGAATTTTATTTTTCCACTTGTTAGAACTGAAATTATCGATACCTTTATTTGTAGTTATTTTGCGTAAAAAATACATAGAATCGTAATCAATCAGGGGAAAATAAATGCAAGACCTACGGGAGAGGTTCGAACCCCCTTGACCCCCTCCCTTGTGTGCGCCACTGAATGAAGTAAGTATCTCTTGAATGTTCGTCAAAACAATGAAACCCCCCCAAAAGGGGTTTTTCAACTATTAGAATTTCAAGGAAAATGTTTACAGATCAGGATCACAAAAACGAAACCTTTCATACATTAGCATGCAAATTACATCTGTCACATCATTTTTGAAATATATTTATTTTACTTACACTCTTTTCAAAATTTCTTTCCCGAAAAATGCGTAAAAAATTTTTCTAGATTTTTCTCTGAACTTACTAAACTTTTGCCTCTTGGAAGTAATGTTTATTACCACTGGTTTGAGAAAAGAAATGTCTCTTTTAAAACATGTTTTTCAAAACTAAGTTTTTTAAAAAATTAATTTTTTTATTTAACTTCAGAAAAGTAAAAGTTAATCTTAATTTCTGAATTTTAGGTTCTACACAGCCTTATTTAAGAAATCCCTACTTATATTTTAAAAATCCTTTTTGCTCTCAAATTTTCGTCATTAAATTTATTCATGAAAAGTCTCTTTAATTTTAATCTTTCAACGTTAGTAGCTATGAGTCGCAAAAATTTGTTAATATTGAGCACACGGTACAACACAATGAAAACACAAGATAAAGTCATAAATTTCCTTACATTTTGAAACTTATGTATGAATTTCTGGTAACATCTTGAGAAATCTCCCTAAGGGAATTCTTATGTCTAAATACAAATACAAAATTGACGACCAGCAACAGGCTCTGGGCCCAGCTAGACTGGTCCTAGTCAATTTACAATCCCCAGTGAAGATCAATTGCCCTCTTAAAACTATCTACTCCCGTGCTCATTACGACCTCTTCCGGTAAGCTGTTCCAAGGTTCCACTACCCTGCTATAATAATAATTTTTCTTAATATCCATGTTAGCCTGAGATTAAAATAGCTTAAAACAATGACCCCTTGTCCTGTTTACAAAATCTTAATAACTGAGGAAAATTCCTGTGACCTCTTGAAAAATCAAATGGCGGAAGGCAATGAGTAAAAATTTCGATACCTGATGAAGCAAATCTTTTTATGTGAGGAAGCAGTCTAATAGAAAAAAATCCTGATGACCCATGAAGGAAAAAAAGATCAAATTCTTAAAGAAAAGGTTGTAGGGAATATATAATTTATATACTGGTGTTTCGGTTAACTGTGTCAGAACTTCTAAGAGGTGCAGGGTGCATCATGACGACTCGAAATCATACATCAATGGGGGGAGGAGGGGAATGATTTCTTGACCCCAGAAATTTTAGATATGCCGGGAGTATTCCAGACTGTTCGGAGTTCTACGTACTGAAGATGTGAGGTGTGCGTTGTAGACTGTGGAAAAACTCTGAAGACTGAAGTTGACCCATGTAGGGGAATATGGGGCAAAGTGAAATGTTCAAATAAAATGCCACTTTTTTCCCCACAACAAGAGAAGTTTGTAGTTTCATGACCTATATGTAAGCTATTAAGTAGCGTATGCGATATTGTCAGCTTATGCATTCCCTCATGGTTCTATAAATCATTTTATTTTACTTTAAATTAGAATAATCTTAAAACTCAAAATGACTTGAATCTTTATGTTTTAGAAAGTTTTAACAATACAATAAAACATATTTATCTTGTAAAGTCCTCCCCCCCTCCCCTATTGATGTAACTTTTTTTTAAAAATGAGTCTTCATAATGTAATTTAAAAAAAATGAGACAAGTTTACGTACTTTGCTTTTGCAAAATCTGCTGAAATAAAGTATGGTAATTTTATTTTTTAATTTCTAATGTTGTAATGTCTTGAAATTAAATAATAAGTGAAAAGTTGATAATTCTTCTAACATATAGGTTGCCATTTGAAGAGTTTGCAACGAATGAAGCTATTCAGTTCACTGAAATTTACGAGTATGCACAGTCATTAGCAAACCCAGGTTACATGCTATCACACTTGCAGGTAGAAATCTTTTATTTTTTAATGAGAAATTCATCATTTGCGTAGAGTTTGTTCCTTTTAAATAATTTTTTTTTTTGAATTAGATGTACAAATTTCTCTATGCTTTGAGACTGATTGAACATGGACTTTTGGAAGAGGTAACTTTTTTTGTAATGTTACAATTTATGTTCTTAATTTTATAAGATCGATGTTTATTAAATTTTAAAACCTTTTATTATTGTGTTATTTTTAAATAAATATTTTATTGAAACTATAAGAGTCGATGAAATACTGTATTTATAGTTCATTGTATGTTCTATAAATACAGTATCATCATAATTTTGCAACTGTGAATTTTTACAACACATTAAACTTTTGAATTGAAGCATTGTTGAAGCTGTTCAACATTTTCCCAATTGTTTTCTAGACCAGAAAAAGAAACACGTTGTCATAAGTAAATGTTAGTTTCTTAAATGTGTTTAGATTTTTCGAGGTCCAAATCATTGAAATGTAAAAAATTTCTCTTCATAAAACAAAAGAAAAAAAAGTCTCACTTTAAATTGAGCAAAAATTTATCATAATAAATAATATTGTTTAACTGAAGTGTAATCCACACCATTAAATTTATTTAATATCTATCGCACTAGACATATATACATAGATACAGTTTTTAATTAGTTACAATTTTCAATATTGTACTCCTTTCTTTCATTCTGTTTTCAGTTTAATGTTGAAGGAAGACATTTGTTGTTGCTTGAAATAGGTTCAAAGATCAAAATATTTATTAGTGCAAAACTCATTGCATTATCACAACTCTGATCTTTGTAACCAGTTAGGACCATGTTAAAATTTAAGTTTTTGATGAATGAGTGAGAGAGAGAGAAAAAAAAAAGGTTATGTGTCTTAAACACTTAGCAGATGGGTTACTTAAATTTGTTTTTCCCATTGGGACCCGCCTTGGAAGCTCCACATATTTTTACACTTGTGCTCTCCCTAACGTTTTCCCAACTACAGCATTGTGTACCATAAATATGATTAATGTAGTTACTTGTTCATTATCAATTCTTGTATAATACTTATTGTATCAATAATTGTTTTCTTTTATGCTTAATGCTAGGGTCTTCATTATTTAGAAGTTATTTCTGAAAATTTCCATGCTCATCCAAGCTTATTTCCATTGGATTTCATCACTGAAGTTTTAAAAGTATGTCTTATTATTACTTTAAATCTTTTTTTCATATGAAATATAAATAATAGAAACTTTGACAGTACAGTTGCTTTTTATTTACAAGAGCACAAAAAACCAACCAAAATAATTTCAAAATGAATATCAGAAGTTAACATATAATTATAAATTTTATTAATTATCTATTAAATTATAATCTGTTCATGCTTTTTTTCAAGAGTGTTCTTTTATTGAAATTTATAGCATTAATTATATGTGCTTTAATGGTCTGTAACAGTGATTCCCAACCTGGGGGCGATCGCCCCCAAAGGGGCGATCGAACTTTTCTAGGGGGCGATAAATTTCTGGGGGGAGATAGGGGGGCGACGGTATTCGGATACCTGGTAATGGGAAATTCTTGACCTTTCAAAAACTATATTTATTGAAACAAATCGGTACACTATTCAGAAATATCTTTCAGAATACCTATGTTGTGTAATACCGAACCAAGCATATGGCACGTCAAATCAAAGAAAGTCGTTCCCAGAAAATAAGGCATGTATGATTTACAGCTCAATCAAATCTGTTCGGATAAAAAAAATCCCAAAAGCGAAAAATAATATCTTTTATTTTATTGCTGTTTTCAGGAGGAAGAAAAAAAAACTTGTAAGTCTGACCGTTGGCGCCAGCATATATTTAACGCCTGAAAAGTGGATGGATATGTGTAGGAATGGATTTTTACATTTACTTATCGGTTGTCATTCAGAATCTTGCAATCAGCGCATAAACCTCCTTACGTAGTTTCTATTGTTTGATTTAATTTAGTGAATTTCTGTTTAATTGTGCATGTTTCGTAGTGTGGAAGTTCGATATGAATTTGAAAAAGAAGTGCCGGCAGTATCCAGCAGAGTATTTAAAATTTGAGTTTGTCACGTCACCACAAAATGTGCAGTTTCCGCATTGTCTTTTGTACGATAAAACATTTTCTAGCAATAAAGCGATGAAGCCCTAGCGAATGAAAGAGTACATGGTGACAAAGTAAATAAACCTCTTAGTTATTTTCAAGACCTCAAAACAAAAGCGGATGAACGGCCAAAGGTGGGTGAATTACTTAGAAGACAAGCAACAGATTTTGACAAAGGGCTTCTTGCTTCTTACGAAGTGTCTCTTTTGATAGCAAAATGTGGTAAGCCTCATACAATTAGCGAATCTCTTATTCTATCGGCTGCCAAAAAAATAGTTGAAATTTTGCTTGGTGAGGGCTCCAGTAAAAAGATAAGTCAATCTCTCCCCCTGAGTAACAACAGTTTTCAGGAGAATAGATGAAATGGCTGCGACGTTGAGTGCAAACTCATAAATATTTTGAAACAAAGTAAATTTGCACTACAGATTGATGAATCAACTGCGACAGATAACAGAGCTATTTTATTAGCTTACGTGAGGTTTATTAATGAGCTGAAAGAGATAACTGAGGAAATGTTGTTCGCCAGAACTTTGTTTACTGATACAAAGGGATCGTCGATTTTTGAAGTGGCGAAGGATTATTTTGAAGAAACAGAAATTCCATTGACAAATGTAAGTGCTTGCGCAGCAGATGGTGCCCCTGCCATGGTGGGTCGTCATATTGGGTTTCTTGCACACCTTAAAAAAGAAGTGACAGAAGTGATTACCATACATTGCGACATTCATCGTCAACTCTTGGCTACAAAAAAATTGAGTGGTGTTTTACATGAAACCTTACAATTAGTCATTACTGGTATTAACAAGATCAAAGATAAGCTATCAATGATCGCCTGTTTTGAGAGCTTTGCCATGAAAATGATGAAAAATTCGAACGTTTGCTTTTACATACGTCTGTGAGATAGCTTTCCAAAGGAAACTGTTTACGCCGTTTCTTTGAATTATTCGACTCTGTAGCTGAGTTTCTCGACTTGCATGATCCTGCTTTAAGTGAGAATTTGAAACAGCGCAAATTGGAACTTGCGTATCTGACAGATATTTTTGAAAAAATGAACGAAGTCAACATTAAGTTTCAAGGAAACAAGATGAACCTCGTCAAGGCCAAAAGCATAATTTCAGCATTCATTGCCAAATTCGAAATCCACAAGGCAAATATTGGCCGTAAAGAATTTATCCTGTTTCTGATTGTAAAAAAAAGTTTAATCGTGGATGATGAACTTCCTGAAGAAAAATTTTTAATTTTTATTGATCATTTGGATCAGTTAAAAGAGAACATGGAATCAAGGTTTGCAGATTTGATCAACTTACAAATTCCTGACCGGATTTTAGACCCATTTAGTTTTGAAGATGTGGATGAACTGGAAAACTCTTTGCAGACAGTTTATAAATTTGAAATTCGATTGTAAATCAAAAATTACTTTCAAGCAATACGGTTCTGAACTTGCCTGGGTGAAGCTTATGGGTACTTATCCACAACTTTCGAAAAAAGTTGAACAGCTCCTCATCTCATTCCTCTCAACGTATTTAGTTGAAAGAGGATTTAGCTCTGTAGTGCAGCTTCTCACGAAGCAAAGAAATAGATTGGACATCTGCCTCAAAGGGGACCTCAGATTAAATCTCACTAATATAAAGCCAGACATCAAAGCTTTGACGGAGTTCCATCAAGCACAAGGCAGCCATTAAAAAGGTAAAAAAGAACAAATCTTGACAGTTAAAATTTTTAATTTTTTCCGGATTTCAATTTAAAAAAAAGCATGTTACTGAAAAATGTAATATTCTTATTTTTTCTAAGTATGTAAATGACGTTGGTTAATTAAAGCACTTCATATTACGTTTTTTCTTTTGGGGGGGGGGGAGGGGGAAGGGGTTAAGAATTAAAAAATTCCGTTCTGAAGCTAATTATTTCTTTATCATGCACTTTTTGAAGCTTTAAACTAAAATTAGGCGTTCAGTAACATTAACCTTCACTAAAATCAGCGCCATCTAATTTGTGTTTTTAAGGGAAGAACGCGGGGGGCGATAGGTGTAATTCAACTTCCGAAAGGAGCGATGGGCCAAAAAAGGTTGGGAACCACTGGTCTGTAAGAAAGGCTTTCTAAAATTTTATATTTATGTATTGCTTTTGAGTGATCTTTTCAAGGATGATGCAAGTAATATTCGTAAAATGATGGCACAGGTGAGGAAATAAAATAAAAAGAAAGGTTTTTAATAAAAATATTTCAATTGATTTAGCTCATCTTTGCTTTCAGAAAGACATCCTTCACAAAATTATTGCATGAATGTTTGCTCTTTCATTTTCTTTTATTATTAACCTATTATTGAGTTAATGTTTCTTATGCATTTTTTAAATTTAATGCTATACATTTCTCTTTTTGTAAGTTTTCCAAGATAAATAATTTTCTCAAGTTAATTAAACTTGAAATAAACCAAACCATGCCTAAAATATATGAGCACCGAAGAGTGAGTTTATACAAATTTGTTGTAATTTAAATCTTATTGGAAAAATTACTACAACTATCACAAAAAAGCACTTTTCTACCTTCTACATTATGTTAAGTACAATGCATTAAAAATGGAGTTTTGTAAAGGCCACTAAATCTTTATTTTTTTTTTTTTTTTAATGATAAATCTAACTTTTGTTCACAAAAAATTGCTTAAATTTCAAATTCTTTCATGTTTAATGAATAATTATTTCTTGTTTAGTTGGGAACGCAACTGAAATACCATGACCCTTATTTTATGAGAGGACAGGGTGAATTAGAAGATCAGGAAGACCCAGAATGGCTGAGAAATCTTACTGTTTTAGTGCAAAATTACAATGTATGTATAACATATTTTTATCGAAGATTTGCTTTCAGGATAGTTTGTTCACCATGTAAAATTTGGGGAAAATTACTTAAGTGAAAAATATGTTTGGTAATGGACACAAGTGTTATGTTTGGTTAATTTCTCTATTAGAACTTGTTTGTAGGAGCATTTGTTGAAATCTTTTTTCAGTCTATATTTTAATTGGTTGGTAAATGTTGTTGTTACACGGATAAATTTAATGAATTCTCTATTGCTTCTGTTTTTCACATGCACACTTTTAATAAAATCTTTATAACAACAAAAAATTGTCCCCTCTCCCTCAAAAAAAAAAAAAGCGACTGACCTACATAGTGTATAAAAATTCAAAAACATTTTAAAACATGAAGATGGTGACAGAACCGGAAAATCAGAATTTTAAAGCTCTGAGAGAATTAGGGAAAAAAAATAGTACAATGAATTCAAAGCATTTAGATTTACTCTAGAAAATTTAAATTTAAGACTAAAATATTGAAACAAATGTTAAATCAATTAGATAAATTAATTGTCAGCCTGTTTTTATTATTATTATTACAGTCAAACTCTCTCAAAGAAACTGCAGTGTTAGCTCGTTATAACCGAGTGCTCGTAAAAAAGTGAGTGCCGAAAAAAATCATAGAAATTCATTATAGTTATGTTTTTTCTTCTTATTTTTAATCTATGTACAGTCAAAGAAGTTGGTTAAATTGCTTTGAACTGTCTGAATGTCTCTTTCTAGTGTCATTGTTCTTGAGGAATAGGCATATTCACAAACATATGTAATTATTAATGCTTCTTTACTCACAAATTTAAAAAAAAGTGCTGTCCTCGCTTGTTCTCAGAATTTATGATTCATCATTAACTTTTAGTCGACTTCAGAATGTTAAGAAAATTTACCAAAAAACTAATAAGCTAAGTTAGAAATCAATAGAAATTTTATGAATCATTAATATATTGCTCTCTTTAAGGCAGGTTTTCTCGTTAAAAGTGAGTTGTGCTCCCAAAGACCACTGTACCAACTAAGTATTTCTTATTTGCTCCCTAAATCCAGGATCTTTTTAAATTAGGGCTCATTTTAGGAGAGTTTGACTGTATTATTATTTATACTAATCTTTTAAACATTTTTTGCTATGTAAAATTTATATGAAACCTTAGTTTCCTGAAGATGAGACTTGACTCTCTAGACAGATCTCCGTTTTTTTTTTTTTTTTTTTTTTTTCAATTCATATTTTCAATAGTAAAATGTTTTCACAAATGTAAAAAAACCCTTTACTTATTTTTGTATGAATTATGTTAATTTTTGTCTTTACTAACCAATACTAAGTTAAATGAATGAATTACCAACGTTTTGATGTACAAAAATTGCAAATTACTGCTATTATGCAGTAATCTGCAATTTTTGTGCATCAAAACATTGGTAATTCATTCATTTAATTTTCAAGCACAAAGGTATTTATTCGTTATTCAATACTACTTAAGTATTTTAAATCAACACCATGCTTTAAGTTTGAAAAATGTTTTGCAAAGTTTGAATGAAATTGTGTGCATGAAATAACAGTTTTTGGCCAAATTAAGTTAAATAAAAACACCCTCTTTGAAAGCCACGTTTTCCTTTGGTTTTATGCAGTTTAAATTTGTTTCAGAATATTATACAAGGACTGGATTTTCAACAGTCGGAGCTACAGCAAAATGAATCTTCTCAGTCCTACAGTAATGAGCAGTTGCAGTCACAAACGCCTGTGGATAGTAAGTTTTGATTTGTGTTAATATCTCTTTAAAAATCTAAAACTTTTACCTTGATGGTGAAAAAGACAAGTTTTCTTATGAAAATCAATTAATCTTAGTAATTATGCTATTATATCCTAATTGAAATATATGTTTAGAAAAAATGTATTTTACGTAGCAGTAATATTTTTTCTATTGTTAGGGAGAGTGGGGCATGGTGAAACATAAGGACACCCCTACCGTCCAAACAAAAATGGTCGTTAAGACGAAAGGTCGCTATAACGTATTCAACAAGATATTGCTTTTTTTTTCATGTTTTCAAATACTGGAACGATTTTTAAAGTTATGCTTCATTTTAAAAGAGAATCAATAAACTAACAAAATGTCAAATGATTGCAATTTTCTTCTTTTTTTTCAGTACTATCCATCAATAGCAAACAACTCCAAAACAAACATTTAACAAAAGTATACTTAAAAAATAACTGACAGAAATTAGTTATTTTTTAAACAAGAGATCATGGTTTGCTTCTTCCTTGCTCAACATGTTTTTCAGAAAGTTTCTCCTTATTTAGATATTGTAGATGCTTTCAGTTTTCTACTTTTTCAAAAAATATCAATTTATAATGTCTATCATTAGTGTGCAGTTCTTATCATTTCTGTGACCCCTTCGCCACAAATAACTTCTCTCAAAGAAAATATTTTGCCTTTAGAGGCATAAAATTCTTGCACATTAGTTTTCGAATTGATAATCTTGAGAAATACGAAAAAGTAGGATCTTAACTTTGGAGGTTATATTGGAATGAAAGGTTCAATTTGGACGTTCTAACACATTAAGTCTATGGATAAAATCACATTAGATCTATAGATAAAATCACATTAGATCTATGGAATAAGAAACGAGACTTCTTGCATTGGTCGCTATGTCAGAAGGGTCACAGCAACGAGAGGTTGTTCTAAAGAGCTTGGACTGTAGTCGTTTTTCAAAAGGCAGAGAATTCAGCTAATATTTATCTGGTCTGTCTTAAGTGTGTCTTATTATGTCGTCTTTCTTTTTTTTTTAAACTACTATTTGCTTTTCCTATTCAGATTTTTTAAAAATCTTTATGTCAGAAATTATTTATGAATGATCTCTATTTGAAAACGTTTTCTTTAAGAAATCTGATATTTTTAGATGTATCCTACCAAAATGTTTCTGGACAAAGTGTGCAGAATGAAATGTCTGGTTCTGTAAATCATATAAATTATTATCAGCAAAATAGTTGGAATCAGCAGCCCCCCAGTGCAATGCAGACCAATGGAAACTGCCCTCCAAGTATGCATTTTAGTTTATCTGTTCCATTCATTATTGTTTGATGTTTTGTAGAATATTTATCCCCGTTAATTTTTAAGGTCAGCTTTTACGGTTTTGGACTTACATCAATAAATGTTGCCATTGCCATTTTTTAAAGTTGCCAAATTATCCTGATTTTTCACAACTGGATCTGTCTCTGTTGTGAACAGTACGATTAATCGATGCTGCACTATATTAAGATTTAACCATAGCAAACAGAATGTAAAAGATTTTATGCAACTTTTTTCATTTTGAAACTACTTTTTGCTGTTCAGAAAAATGTTTTTATTTTATTATTCTTTCTCAAGTGGTTTTAGATTTTGGCATCAAATGAAATTCTTGCTATATACCCTAAATTAATGATTTGCACCAAGTTGCAGCAAGCTTTCATCAGTATTTTTTTAGGGCTGAATTTTAAGGACGGGATTTATTTAGACTTAATTGCTAATCAAAAAATGAAAACAAAGCAAAAATGTGTGTGCTAAAATATGTAAAATAAAAAATATACTTAAATAAAGCAAGTTGTCCATACAATGTGGCAAATATCTTTTCAAAACTACAGTGGAACACCTTCAGTGCTCAGCTCTGCATACAACAGCAGTCAAGTGCAATAGCTGTTTGCTTTAGCACAGCATTTATGATCAATTCTCTTTTTTTATTTTTCATTCTTAATATTCTGGTTCTTAAAAATCCAACCATTCAAATCTGGTGAAAAATTGGTGATTGATAATGATATAATGATTGGACTTTACTGATTATATCTGGATTATTTAGTTTGCCTTTGTTGTTGTTTCTAATACCCATTGGAGCACCCAAGGTGATGGATAATGAAGGCGTTAATCCGTTTTTGAGGCTAATATAAGTGGCTTCCGTTTTGACTGAGCCACATTTAGGTGGAAGTCCGACTTTTGCTCAGACACATAAAACAGCACAATTCAGATTTATTACAATACAAGGAAATCGGAAGAACACCCGGGGCAGTAGGCAGGAAAAGAACCCGCACCTCTCTTCTTGCAAGCAGTTGCTGAGCATTACCGCTCAGCCACCGGAGCTCCATTTTGCCTTTAATGATCGGAATCAAATTGTTCAAACTGTATCAACTAGATTGTTTAGAAACAAATTCAGGTGGTTCTTTTCTCTAGGTATTTAGTTATTTTTTCTCTGTCAAAAAATAACGTTCACTTTTCTCTCCTTTTTTCAAAATTCTTCTCAATTTCGGAAAAAAAAAATATTCTGCACCATTAAATCAGTAGGTTGGCAGATGTAATTTAATGAAAAAAATGTCAGGAGATTTTTGAAAAGTATATCCATTCCACTAGTGAAACTTCTTTCCTCTTCTGATGTTGCTTTTACTTAATGTGATTTTAGTGTAATGATATTGTGTATTTATTTATTTATTCTCATTTCTATCATAATTTGGTCAGTAAAATATGCTATTTGCGAACTACTTAGACGTATTTGAATGAGCAACATTTTATTGTGACATTTGTGCTGTAAAAAATTTGTGTCAATGATTCATTATACACTTTATTTCTGTATATTCTTATTTTAGATCAGCAAGAAACTATGAATTATTACCAAAATGAAATGGGTTTCCATGGTGGTCAGAGCAATTTTCAGATGGAAAGCAGCATACCGAGCCATGAAGAGAACGAGACCACCGATGTACCGTCCTCTCCTGTCACTCAAACCCCACCATTTGATTATTACTCCGGTGGTACACAACAGGTGAGATATATTTGTTGAAACCTGAGTATGTGTTCTTACTTAACCCCCTTGCGGTTGGCCAGTCCCAGAATTACATGTTAAATGGACGAGATATCTCGTCAAGAACTGCAAGGTGGTTAACGTGTGAGCAACAAATTAGGCTTGCTTTACTCTCTAAATTCTAAGTAGATTGTTTTTGTATAAGGTGTGAGTAACGTGTATCAAACTTCATTTAGTAAGTTTACTCATTTTCACATGAAAAAAAAAAAATTGACAGTTATGAAAATTTGCAATTTTGTCTCGTTTGTTGTGTATTGAATAATTTTATTAATCATTATTCTTTTGAATTTGTAACCCTGTTCATTATTTTGAGCCCCGCTTTATCATTCCTTCAGTTATATCATGCTTTTTCTCCCTCTCCCAAAAAATTAAAGGTGCAAAATCTTATCTTCTAAAAAATTAAAAATATTCCCTTTTTTTTTTTAATTTTTTTTTCTTGGATTGTTTTACAGAAGCATAAACTAATATTCCGCCCCCCCCCCCCCCACCCATTAAATGTAAAAAAGCCGTTGGTGAAATATAACCTTTACGACCAAAAGTATTGGGACACTTTCATAAATTCATTTTTACGGATTTCTCGAGAAATAAAAGACCAATTGCTATGTAATTTTTTTTTCACAGAAAAAGTATACCCCTGTTGTCATTTAACAATAAAAATTAAGTCTACTATTCATTTAGGGGACTAGCAACAAATTGAGGAAACAAAAAAAATAATTTGATCATTTTTCATTGTAAATAGCTGGGAATAAGCTGTAAATTTCAGAAAGAAGTTTAAAAACTATCAAGAATTTTATTTTTACATTTCCGTGAAAGTATCTCTTACACCCACAGAGATATAAGCATTTCTTTCAAAAATGCAAAATTTTTAAATAGGTTTTTGGCTCATATGACGCAGAGTTTTTCGTCAAACGTTACTTACAGGGTGTCCGCGCATATGGAAAGTCAGGGAAAGTCATGGATTTCGAACATGATCGAAATAGGTCATGGAAAGTCATGGATTTCAGTGTAAAATGTCCAAAAGTCATGGAAACTGACTGTTGGTCATGGATTTCGCGCTCAGGACTATCGTATGTTTTCCCATTCCGGAGACTGGGGATTTTTTTTTCGTATCATAGCTTTTCTACAATGTTTAAAAAAACACACATAAACAGTAGAAATAGCAGTTTGAAGTTACAATATTTAATGGTAAGCTTGCTTTTTTTGTACATTACAATTGAAAAATTATACCGATCGTATTCAGATTTGTTACTAACTTATCTTTTGCCATGATGACTCTTGAATTGAGTATTTTGAAGTTTTTTTCCCTGTTTAATGTATGAATGCATTTACTAAATTTATATTTCACAATTTCACACTGCACTTTGGGTTATTTTAGATTTTAAATGTTCTTAAATTCTCGTACTTATTTTTTGTCTCAATAAATTGTTGCATCATTTATTTTTCATATACATATTTAGTTGAACATTTTTTGCTGCTTTTGTTTAGATTTATTTACATAGCTGAGATAAAAAGGATATTTTCCTAAAACAAAGTTATACTGCTTTATAGTCTCTATTTATATTTATGCTCAATTTTGATGTCATTGTCAAATGAAGTAACTTGCGTAAGTCATGGAAAGTCATGGATTTGAAGAACGTGAGTCATGGAAAGCTACGGGCAAAAGTCAGGGAAAGTCATGGATTTCAAAACTCAAAAAGTAGCAGATACCCTGTACTTAACTTTCAGAATATTTGACAGCATATTAGAGAAACATAATAATGAAATTTGAAGTTAAAATATTGAAAATTTAATGAAATATGAACGTTTAAAGCAACTAATTTTCCATTGTGCATGCGCGAAAAAAAAACAATTTATAACTTTCGTAATTCAAAGCTCAGATATATCCTACAACTCATAAAAAAAATGCCACCTCAATATCTTTAAAATTAAAAAAGTTATAGAAATTCGGTTCATTAGATTGCTAATAATTCTTGGATAGGTGGCAAATGGTAAGGGGTTGTTTTGAAGGGGGTGGAATTGAAAGTTTTTTAAAAAATATTCATGTAAAATACATTTTTAAGACTACAAGTGTGAAAATTTTACGGAAGGTAAACCCCCGGCCCCCCACTCTAGTTTTCTGTACATTAGCCCACTTAAAATTTCAATGTAACACAAATGTAGTTGTTTCTGAAAATTGCATGAATTTCATGTTTACATTTTTTTTTTCTTTTGCGCTTGTAGGGGGAAGGGGCGACACCACAAATTACTGCCCCGGGTATCACCCATGCTAAGTATGCTACTAGTTGAAGTAAAAATTTTATCTTAACTAAAAATGTTATAGTCTTTCTATTATGCAATATTTCTGGAAAAGAAAATAATAGTGTTTCTTCCGAAAACTGGAAAAGGAACTTCCGATAATTCGAACTACCAATTACTTGAAGGTTTTAGCCGATCTCTTGGAACTTCAAGTTATTGAGAGTTGACGTAATTTTTTAAAAAGAAATAACTATAAAAGCGGGCTGTGAATCTAAAGGTTGAAATTTGCGGATTTCTGCCAATTTGCGGAAAAATCACACATATGCGCAACAGGGCCAATCTATTTTTGTCCTATAAGCAAAAAAATAACTCAAAGAGCTTATGAAGGTCTATTAAAGAATTAACTGTACCTTGTATTGTACTTATCCTCCTTCCTTTTATTTGAAAAACATTAAAATAAATATTCTTTTTTCAGTTGAAACTGAAGTTGATAAAATTTTAAAATCAATCTTTGTTACTTCAAGTATTTTTAATTGCACTTACAAATATTTGCTTGTGTATTTTTCATGAACTTTTTTAATGCGGATGTTTTTTAAGTGTTTGTAAAAACGACTGTATGGCTTTGCAGCTAGAAGCTTAAATGCATGAAATTGCATTGCAATAGCTTTTAACTGTGCTTTGATCATAAAAATTTAAGTAATAAAACATTTTCAACTACACCGTTTGTGATCTTTAACAGATTGATTTTTACTTTTCGGTCATGTAATGGTATACCAATATTGCCTTTTGTTTTATTGTTTTCTAATTGTAATTCTTCAAACTTGTTATCTTTTTATTCTTTTTTTTTGTACTGAAAATAATTATAAAAGCTATTTGGAATACTAGCCTTTTTATTAAAAAACAATCCCATTATTAAAAAAAAATAGAGACACAAATTTAAAACATGTCAATCATTAATTTATTACACTTGTTTAGCAGGAATCATAGCAAACATTGTATGAAATTTCTTGTTTAAGATATTTTGCAAGTCATACTAAACACACAGGAAATTAGAGTCAATACTGTCAAATCGCCTGACTTAAATTGAATCATTTATTTCACAAATCACCAATAAAATTCTAAAGTTTCTAATTTTAGGAAAACATTTATACTTTGTATTAAATTATTCAATAGGTATTACAACATTTTTTTCTGAAAGATATCTCCTAACTCTTTCAGTTTAAAACAATGTAATCCAAATCAAATAGTTTAATAGGATGATAAAAATGCTTTTCCAAAATTTGAGAGCTTAGCGCTTGACTGGTTTTTCAAATAATAGATTCTATTCTAAAATCTACATTGGTGTTTCAGTTATAGACTATGGAGCTTTCAGTTGTGCATTTCGTATAAGTTTGTCTTAGCAGTAGCATTTGGATGTTTAATATTAATTTACCCAAATAATTTTCATTTGAAATTCATTTTTAATGAATTATTATCAAATGCAACTGAATTGGTACCTTATTTATCAATGTAATAAGGCCGCCAGGACATTAAGCTTATCCTGCTGTAGAACATTTATGTAATCATTACCCTCTGCTTAAATATAAAAGGTTTGCCGTATTTTATTATGTTCCTCTTGTTTAAACTAGTTATGTTTTCTTGTTAGTGTAATAAGATTCAAAATGTTCGATTGAATGGATTTAAATGAATTGGCTGCTTGAAATGCTAGAAAATAATTGAGTATGCTACAGCACACAAATTTCTGTTCAGTTTTACTGTATTATTTTGCTTTAGTTCATGCTTGCAGTAGTGTATTTTTTGCCTTAAGTTTTGCCCAAATTATAAAAATATGCATCTTTAGTACTCATATTGAATGTGAAAGCTTTTATATTATAGTCAACTTTGGTATCGTTGAATATAAAGAATTACATTTATATATAACCAACTTTTGTTCTCTTCAATTTTTTTCTTAATTGTTTTTTGTTATCAATATTGACAAAAAGTGTATGAATGGATTATATATTTAAATAAGTAATTTAATTTTAAAATATGAGTTTAAGATGTTTTTGTAGATTTTTCTTCTTTGTCCGTAATTAATTTGGTATTTGAAATCATAACTGAATTATTTGTATTGTAATTTCAGATTTCACGTTAAAATATTTTTTTGTTTAGTATCAATAAAACTAATTTTTGTCTTGATATAGTTTGGAAGTTGTTCAATAATGTATGGAGAAAAGAAACGTTACGATTTTTTTGATACATGAAGGTTTATGTTAATTTGTGAAAAAAATAGTTTGATTCAAACGCTGTATTTCATTCTGAACCAGCACCTTGATAATAATTACTTTAACATAAAGTATCAAATCTTAGTGTAGGAAAAATAAATTTTAGATTGCATTTATATCACTCAACATTTTTCTTTCACTGTAATGCTTTTAATTTTGAAAGTTGCTTTTTAAATTTGTAGCTCTATAAATTATCTTCAAGTGCATACCTTTTACCCCTTCTATTTCTGTTTTTCCTTTTAAATTTGTTTTTTAGAAAAACATGTCTTAGTTTAAAAGAATATATAAGGGGGGAAACATATGTTGTGTACCTTATCAATGGTTGATGTTGTTTACATTGTCTGACATCAAGTCTGTTGTCTTTGAACTTCATATTGAAGATGTTATATGATATTCTTTGCAAGATGGCTGAAAACTTAAGCTAAAACAAATATTGTAATTTCTCAGATTAAAAAAATGACTCTGGAGATCATTTCCCTGAGGATTATGATTTTTCGGATTCAACTGATAAAACAGTATTCACTAGAAAGTGTTTTGAGTTATTATAACAGTGTGAAAAATGATATTGTATTCCATGTAAATTTTAAAGACTGTGTTAAATTTTCTCTACTTTTTGAATGTAAAACATGGAAGTTTCAATTTTAAGAAGCCATATCAAGATAATGTCTTAATGCACTTCGAAAATGTTGAAAAGAGAAGTTATATTTTGAATAACTGTGATATAGTTATAGTTTTTAAGAAGAAATCTGTTTCCATACCATCATGGAGAGTCTTAGAATGAATTGAAATGCCTTCGCATTATTTTCATGTGCTTAATTTTGCATTGCATGTTTCACATTCTAATTGGCTGCATGATTGTCTTGCTTTGCTGCTCTTTCATTTCCTTTGAAATAGATCTACTTTAATATGCTGTGCCAAATGAAAATGTTCTAAAAGTGTTTAGTGCTCATAAATATAGCATTGCAATTCCAAACATGAACAGAAACTATGAAATGATTTCAATAACACTTTACAATAACTGTTTCTAAAAAAACATTTTAGAAAAATAATTTGAATTTATGCATATAAAATCTGAAGTAATATCTTTGAAAAACATAAAAATGCTGCCAAAAAATTTTGTATTCATAATTTTAGTTAGTTACAAGCTAATTACTTTAAATGAGAAGCTTTAATTAATTGTATATATGGAATGTCTGCTTTATCTCTCAAATTAGTCTGATTGTTTCAAAACATCAAGCAATAATAAATAACAAGCTTAGTGTATTGAAATCAATCTTTAAATCTTTCGTTTAATTTTATATTCAATAATCTAAGAATATGAATAAACGAAATAATTATAGTAAACATTCTTCTGTTATTTATTTCTTATTTTCGTGATATCTCTCAGGGATCCATTTGCATGTTTGCATGATCTAACATTTTTGATAAAATACATAATACCTATTACCATTGTACAGCATAAAAGAGTTTCTGATACATTTTTTCTTTTTTTGAATGAAATTTTGTAGTTTCACTTGATATGCTTGGCTGTGTAACCCGCAACCCTTTTAGTAATTAGGAATCAAAAGCATGTCGGAATTACATTGAATCTTTAAATTTGAAAAGCACAGCTTTTTAAATTTGCTACTTTATGATTGCATTGCAAATTTTTCCTACTATTTCTTATTCCATCTATCCTCTGTTGTTCTTGTGCTGCTCAGGAATGGAGCTCCGCCCACTCCCTCCCTTCTGTTTCATACTCTGATGTTGGAGTCCACAACCAGTGTGTGAAATCAGATCTCGAGAGACTGATGCAAAAGGAAGAAACAGAAAGTGATGTTGCCCTTTGTTCCTCCAATCATAGCACTCCCTTGCATAATTATTTGCTCTCCAAAGACGATTCGGACGATCGCAGAATGCTCATGACACGCTCGGGGCAGATTGATGTCCGCACTTTGAATTCTTGTTTGAAATCTAACCATTCATGTAACAATAAACACAAGAAGTGCATTAAGTTTGACTCTAGTGTCTCTAGCCATCAAGGCAAATCATTACGAAATGGGCTCCGTCGACGTAGATTCATTAAGAAAAGAAATGAGGTATCGAGCCACAGTGACAGCAGTCCAGAAGGAAGTCCTAGTAAGACTAAAAGCAAAAACAGCCACAAGCTGTCTCTCCTAGCTACCTTGGGAATTCTTCGGAATGACAGTGGCGGTGCAAAGACTACCAAGAGGAAACGAAAAGCAAAGAAGAAGAATGAGACTATTGAGAAACTTCTTCAAAGCAAAAAAACTTTCATGATCGATGAGCCTTGTGATACTAATGAGAATCGATGGGTACAAAAAGAAAAGACCATGGATGAATCTGTCCAAGAGACAAAAAATATTATTACCATATTAAAAAAGTTATCTGATGAGGAAAAAAAGAATACAGAGCTTAGCAAATTGATGGCAAATGAATTCAAAAAGAAACCTCCTCTCATATTTGGAGGTACTTATCCAATCGATGAGCCGTTCATTTCCACCCAAAGGCGGCCATTCTCTGCTATGCAGAAAATGGCTAGCAGTGAGCAAACTCAGGAGCAGCGCAATGTCGATTCTGACTGTGATCCTGTAATTAAACATTCCCAGTCCATGACAAAAATTCCCAGAAAACAGAACGTTGAAAAAGGTAAAGCTGATACCTCTGTTAAAGTAAAACATAATGAAAGGGAAAGTTCTCCAAGAATGTCGCCATTGCAAATGATTAAAAAGATGCATTTCTCTGGTAAAAGGTTTTTACAATCAAAAGAAGCTGCTTTATCGTCCACAGCTGCAACATCCAATAGCAATACAGCTTTAGAAAAAAAAATTGAATTGGCCGTAAGTATTGGCTAAAGACTTTCTATTCTGTTTCATGCTGAAACTTTTTTTATTTGCTACTGATTAGAATGCAGTAAGTTGCTGTAGTAAAATTAGAAACAGATTTTTTTTTTTTTTTTTTTTCTTTTCTTTTCAAAATAACATTAGAAAAGCATTTTTTTCATTTGTGACTTAGATATATTTCATGCATTTTCCATTTCAATAATTCACAAATTTCCATCATTCATTATTGCAATAAATAAGATTTTCACTCTCATTCTTTTTGATATTGTTCTGTGTTTCTATTTGTGATTAAAACATTATATTGGAAAACAGCAGGAATTAATATACTCTAAAAATAAATAAAACAATTTAAAAGCTTATACATAGGTTTGATATGTCTTTCACATTTTTCATTTTTTCCCCATTAAAAAGGTTGAATTTCCACTTGAAACATGATTCCTATGTTTTAAAAGATAGTTTTATGTGTGGACTTTAAAATTCTTGCTTAGTATTGGAACATGTGTATTTGTTTCTGAAATAGTGTATGAAATACAAAATAATAACAATAACAAAATGAAAATTCAATATTTTGTTTTAAATTTTGTATTATTATTATTTTTATTTTTTGTGGTGTTTGTTTAAATTTTTTAGTATGAATATTTTCTTTTGCTATTTAAGAAATGATTGTGTATACATATAATGTATGTACTTAATTATCATCAACATCATTATTCTTGATTGCTAATCAAAATGTATCTTGAGTAGGCCCAAGACAGCAGACAATCAAGTTTTGACTATGGTAGCAATTATGGGAGCAACACAACTAGACGAGAAAGGCGGGACAGTGCAATGAGTTCGGCAAGCAGATACAGTGCTGGCAGCTTATCTGTTGCTAATAAAAGTGTGCCAAAGGAAGTGAAAAAAGCAGAAGTAAAGAAAGAAAGCAAACAGAATGCGCAGGTATGAACACATATTTCACCTTTCATGATGCGTTATAAATTTTGGTAATTGCTCAAACCATTTTCACTTGTATGACGTTTTTACTTGTTGCACTTTATTCCTGGAACATTTAACTTATAGCTTTTAACTTTTATGTATTTGAATATTCAAAACTATTATGTACTAGTGGTATCCACACAGCTTTGCCCGTAGTTGAAAATTAAAAGGTCATTCGGTTCACCTGTATATTTACAAATAATGGATGACGAATTTCTCGCCAATTGGCTATGTTTATTCGCTCTCACGTTCCACGTCATGATGATTTCGTAATTTACTTGTCCATCTTATGATAATTTTGCTCCGGAAAATGTTCTTAAAATTGAAATAGAAAAAGAACAAATCGAATTTTTGAAAAATTGCTTCAAGGTGCACACCCCCATGCTACAAACTAACTTTGTGCCAAATTTCATGGAAATCGGCCAAACCGTCTAGGCGCTATGCGCGTCACAGAGATCCTGACAGACAGAGATCCGGACAGAGACATTCAGCTTTATTATTAGTAATAATAATAATAAAGATTATGATTTGTATCATAATATAAAGTATCAAGTTTCAGTATTCAAGGGCCTTTTGCATTTGGTTCCTTTTCATTTTTCATAAAACCAGTCACTTTGAGCTTATCAAGTTCAGAAAAATTAAATTGGGTTGAATCAGATAAAACCTATTATAGAGATAGATATATGTAAGGGTTTTATAAAAAAATATATTGGTCCTGAAAAATCAAAATATTTCTTGAATAGCTACGCTCACTTAATCATCATTCCCTCACTTGTTAAAGAATAAAGCTTATGTGATTAAAATTTGATTCTGGTAGTTATGTCTAACTGCTATTCGAGTTACAGGGTTCGTACGCTCCTTCAAAACTCCTCCAATACTGCTTCATGTAAGAAATTTTTCCGAAGGCCCCTTCATACTCCTTCATTTTGGTTTTGACTCCTTCAAAACTCCTTTTTTATTTTAAGGGGAGTCAGTACCCTAAATACTTTCAAAAATTCGATTTTTTGATTTTTATATATTTTGCAACTCCATTTCAATACCTTTTTAATGATACAAACATCTTTAACGTGAATATTAGAAGTAAGTTAAAATAAGCTTTAAAAAATGTAAAACCTATTTTGATGAGGTATGACTTTCCCCTTTAAATTGCAATATCTCGAAATGGTATTTTTTAAACTAAATGTTCCTTTTTCTCAGAAACTAAATTGTGTTAGGCTTTGAAATTTTTACCATCTATTCCATACATCTAACTGCATATACTGAAGTAAACTTTTTCTCATATTCGAAAATTAATTTTTTATAAAGCTGATTTTGTGTGGCAAAATGGTATTTTTTGAAACAAATACAGTGACTTACACATTAGAATTTTTTACAAAAATACTAAGCTTTCTTTCTGTAAAATTTTACTTCAGTATAGAGAACAGAGTCTACTTGAGGTACAGAAAAAAATTCATACTTGTATCTTTAATAGATTTTCAGAAAAAGGTACATGAACCTGTGCAAATTAACATTGACGGTATAGGGGGTACTGACTCCCCTTAAGACTACATAATCTTCCTCTATGACAGTAGCATAAAATACTTCGATTGATAACATAACTTTGTCACAAGAGCGAAGGTATAAGGGCGAATTTAATGTAGTTATTTCGTGTATTTATTTTTTTCATAAAGATGTGATTTACAAATTGATCATAGAAGTCATAAAAGTTTAAGGTGAAAATATTGTTATATGATAAAGACATTTCATAAGTGAAATAAAACATGCTTAAATGGTGCTTGGCTATTTTTTCAAGTTTTATGATTATATTGTTTTTTCTCCATTACACTCTGAGCAACATAAGTCAGGTTCTCTAATCATTATTTAACTATTCAAAAATACATGAAAGGATGTACTGCATTAAGTGATTGTGTTTAAAAAAAAACAATTGTTTAGTAAATTGCAGTTATGATATTGTAAAAAGGGCAATGCTTTGAAGAGGAGACGGGTTCATGAAATTGTGACAAGGGGAAGAGAGAGGGTGCCAATAAGTGACACCGTACAGTTATTATATCAATATGATTATGAAAAATATGACATGTGACAAGAGGAGGAGTAAGGTGAAGTGTGACAAAAGGGGAAGGGGGTCAAATATGTTGGAAAAAAGTGCTACATCATTTAATGACAGCCCACTAGTACTCCTTCAAAATCTCATTTTACTCCTTCAAAACTCCTCCAAAACTCCTTCATTTTATTTCTGAAATTGAGTACGAACCCTGAGTTAATTTGTAAACAAAAATTCTCAAATGAGGAAGTAACTTATGATTATTCAGTTTTCACGCATTATTTTTATTTAACTGAAAAAAACAGATGTGAGGGAATGACGGATGCAATAAACCTTATCTGGTTTCCTGCTTTTGCCAGCTGTAAATTACTAAATTTATAAAAAAAACAACAACATTGCATTGCAATTCTGGGAAGGAAATCGACAGTTGTGAGGGTATGACACTACCCGCTGGGGACATAAAATTTATTTTTATGCTATTACTATCTTGAAAATAATTGCTTAAATAATTTTTTTAATGAAAATTTAATTAAATTTTTTTTTATTTAAATTATTCAATGTTTTGAAATAAAAAATACAAAAATGTGAACTTATTGGTTGTTTGCTTAGAAATAAGTTTTTGTTTACTTTTCAGTAACAGTGGGGAAAATGACATTTTGGTACTTAAAATTTAATGCTAAGGATATTTGAAATAAAATATAGAAATATTTCTTTAATTATCTTGCTACATTCTATTGTGAAAAGTGTTTAAACCCCTAGAAATATGTATGCAAAAATACATTCCTAAATTACAATAATGACACGAAAATGACCCACGAAAATGACCCATTTGTATGTACCAAAACATACAAATCAAAAGATTTGATTTGTATGTTTTGCGGATGTGACGGTACAGTCACACCCACAACCCTTAAATATCATTACTTGATGAGCACAGAAATATTTTTAGCAAGTTAATAATACTTCGTTTTATGATATACAGTGCCCGCCGCTTATTAAAATCACATTCGTTCTGAGGACATTTGATTTTATAAAGCGACTGATTTTATTAACCAGTTCACCTCTACATTCAAAAAAATGGTTTTAAAGTTTAAATACTCTAAAAATGAATTGAATTACTTCATTTATTTTTGTTTTAAATATTTCAAAATACAGTTATCATTTTAACTAAACATGAGGTATACTTTTTTTTATTATTTGCACAAGGATATGAAAATATAGGTATTGTTGTTTGTGCTTAACATAATTGGGAGAGCAAAGATTCAATATCGTTTGAGAGTTTACAAAGTGTTTTGTAACGTTCAACTTTATATTTTCCTCTTTGCTCTAAAGTGCATCATACATTATCAAGAGTTTTCTGACATCTATTGAAGAGGCAAATTTGACTCTGAGAATTCTTCATCTTCTGAGAACGATTCCTTAACTTCTTGATGCTTCTGTCCAAAAGTTTGATTTTATAAAACGGCGTTAGTGATTTTATTAAAAGATGGCTTTAACATGTTTTGGTATTACAATTATTCTGTTCTTCCAGATTTGATTTTTAAAAGCGGCTGGTTTTATAATCCAGTGATTTTATTAGTGGTGGGTATTGTACTAGCATTCCCGTACCCGACATTTCTCGGGTAATGGAATTAGCAGGAGTTAACAGTGCTTGGTGCAACTAGTTTGGAAAATCCCCTACAATAATTATCTATTACCTATAATTTTTTATGATTTTAGGAGGATCCCAGGGCCCCTGGACTCCTTATATATATGCCCTTGTCCTTAACCGATCTTTAATTGTTATTAACGATCATTTTAAAGTATTGATTATCTTTGCAAACACAACCCATCCACATTTTATTGTTATACCTACGTTTAAGCAAGAATTTCTTTGTACACAACATTTTTAGATATTTTTTTTCTGGTGCTAAAATTATTAAGCTACTGGATGAACTAACTTTGGAGCAAGCTACATAAAATTGGCAGAGTTGTAAAAAAAGTCTTCACTTAAATCGATCCCTGCTACTTTTAATATCTGTCCTTGTGACTAATTAACGGTTATTGCAAAGCAAACTTTTACAGTAACCTGCACCCTTCTAAATTCAAAAAGATAGTCCGCCTGTGATGAAGTTCTTGAAAACTTCGTTTCTAGTTTTGTAAAAATGAAAGCAAAAGACAGAAAATTTAGAGGCACTAAAATAGCCTAAATTAACTTACTTCCTTCCTTTTTTTTCTGTTAAAGTGAAAGTTCCTTTCCAGCTTTGAAAATAATCAAAAATCGTTTGAGAAGCTGCGTTTCTCAGGATAGTTTACAGGCGTTTTCCTTATTGACCATTGAAAATTCTGTGACATCAAAATTAGATTTCGATGATGTGATCGACACATTTGCCTCTGTTAAAGCCAGAAAGAAGCCTTTTTAAAGCTTAATGTCAGAATTAGTTTTTTTTTTTTTTTCAGTTTTAAATTATTTTTAACTCATTTTCATCTTAAGGTAAAGCAATTTTAACTATGAATAACATGGTGACTGTCAAGTGTTTGGCATTCAAATCCCAGATTTCTGTAGTAATGTGTAGGTTTCTAGTATATTAGGTTTCTAATATAAAACATTGACTTCAAAATTGTGCTGATTTTCTTATGGGAGAGGGGAACCAACTTCTCAGGACCTGGGCACCAGTTTGTCTTGATCAGGCCCTGGAAAAGTCCTTTATTTTTACTCTGCAAATAGTGTACGCACCCTGGTTTCAAAATTACAGATGCCCATATTTTATATATATTTCATACTTTTCACTTACACATTGCTCATATTTGCTATATTTACTTAACTAGCACTGGAAATATAGTTCTATATAACTTTTTTAAAAACCATATGCATATAATTTTCTTGCAAATTTTTGTGCCTTACAATGATTGTAAAAGCTGTTGGTTCTTTTTTTTTTTCTCCTAGTTTTTCCTATTTGGTGGTTTCAGAGCTGTATGACATGATTTATCTGTGTTTCATTGCAGGTTGGAAAGACATGGCTTGGTGGCATTTTCAGCAGGTTACTGCCAAAAGGCCCTAATCAAATGATTTTGCCTGATGATAAAAATCCTACCGTAAGTGAAAGCGTTTATCAGTGTAAAAGTTAAAAATTCAAACTAGTCTTGCATTAAAATATCTAAATAAATGTAGAATTAGTCAAAATTTCAGGTTTCAAAATATTTTTAAAATTTTATTTTTAAGCGTGATCTGTATTTTATGTTGATGAAGGTTAAGTTCCAGACTTAGTATTGCTTGTATGAACAATGCTTGGGTTCATTCAAAAAAGTCAAAAAAAAAAAAAAAAAGGCACACAGGTGAATCCCATTGCTATGAAATTCTGGGGACTTAAAAAATAAATCTCTTTATTTGAACAAGTTGTTGAAATCAGATTAGTAGATTTTTTTCCCTGTCTAATGGGGCTGCGTTTTAAGCTGTTTAGCCTTTAGCAGACCTTGTACAATCCCCCGATACGGCATCCATTCTTCCATGTGCCACCACTGAGGTGCGAATGTCATTGGCACGGATAATTTAGACGTCCAATTTCGACCAGATAGATGCACCTGGGCTCTCTTTGATACGAAATTTGCACTTGGAATGTTTTCAATTTTGCCGAGGGAATTCTAAGCGAAACGAATACCCAAGCTGGGGCGGCATCTCAGCATTTCATTTGGGGGGACAAGTTTCTTAAATATGTATTAACACAGTGTACCAAACACACATTAGCTAACAAGAAGTGGTCATAAAACTGGTTTAATATAAATAAAAATTAGTGCTTAGAAACAATTAAAATGTTGATTCATTTTCTAATAAGTTATCATACAAAACATCTCGATACTAAAGTTTTTATACCTTTTCAAAAAGTTTTTATGCATGATTTTTGGAATTCGGAAGAGCAGGGACTCGTTTTACTAATCTATTGGTGCCCAGTGTCATGCTGTTTTGTCAGTACAGCTAAATAGAAAATGTTTTTTTTTTTTCTTTTTGGCCCATTGTGCTTCAAAAATAATTCTCTAAGCTCCTGAGTCATAAAAAAAAATCTTTCTTTACTAGCTGAGCTGATTGAAATAGTTAAAAAATAATTGAAGTAACAAAGTTATATATGAAAACACTTTTTATATCTTGCTCTTCAAAATCAGCCAGGCATCTTCAAAAATTGTGAGGGGCTTAATTTTTCATCATTGAATAATCTATTCTCATTGGCACTCTCAGCTTCAATGAGATGTCATCTGCCTCCAGCTCTGTTATTCACTATTCCAGACTGATGAGTCCATAACAAGGACAAAACTGCAGTCTCTGGTTGTGATAACTAGCATTGCTTGTAATTTTTCTTGCCTCATGCTAAAAATTTTACTCATAATTGAAACATTTTATTTTTTATTTTCAAAATCCAATCCAGATAATATACAGCCAACCATACAGAAAAATAATTATCATCAAATCTTGTGTTAATTTCATTCGAAACTGAATCTATTATGTCATGCAAAATATTAAAAAATCAATGTTTGACTTCACATCATCTTGTGGATTTTTGTCACTTTTTTTTTTTTTTTTTTTTGTCTCTGAAGAAGAACTTTTTTGAAACGTTTCACGCTTGATTGAAATATACATGTATATAAAATCTATTTTCAGTTTCAATTGTAGATTGAACTGTTGCTTGAATAGTCCGAAAATTAAGGGTAGCAGATTGACGATGTATTGATAGATTAAAGCATTTTTCAAAAACTTTCCTCAATAGAAACAAATTGAATAAAAATTCAATTGAAGTCATATATGCTAAAGGGCATGAGCTTTTTCACCATTGAAAGAATCGTTTAGCAATAATACTTCCAGATGTCAAATCACTGCTTTGAAGTTATAGAGAAATGTTTTTATGGTTTTAACTCTTGAAGACAATCTTGTATCACTCCGAGATTGCTTAATTATAGAGCCCCATAAAAGGTATTCGTTGATATGTTTTTTTTTAATTCAATAATCACATGCATTTTTAAGAAATCTCTATGAAAGCATATAATGCATTGAGCAGCTGAAACGTGTTTCTAGCAGAAGAAAGTGATGAACACTTATCAAATAAATATACACTTAAAAAATGAGTGTAAAAGTGAATGTAAAATATCAAGGAATTTCCTTGTGAAAACCATCAGCCACACCACTTTGCACGCGCATCTCATATTGGACATACCATTGTTACTCTGGACACACAAGTATGAAATATTTAGCCTATATGAGGAAAAAAATTAACCATGGTTCTCGATCAATTTTCTATGATCTGAAAAGGCCGAAAAATACTTCATGAATTTCTAAGTTATCATCCAAATAACGAAAAACACTTTTTCTAGTCTGGGAATGTATCGAATTACTGAGAACCAGCAAGATTTTTTTTTTAATGAACATTGATTTCCAACTTACATAAATTTAATTCACCCATTTTCTATCATTCTGCTCAAAAAATTTGGGGGAGCGACCACCCCCTCTTGACCCCTCTATTTGCCGCCCCTGTCTTTTACATGCGGTATAATCATACAACATGGGTGGTGATGATTTTGTGCTAAGTAATAGAAACAACCTAAATAACCTATAAGTAATAACCTCACGATGAGAGATTAATGCATGAAATTAGAGGGAAGAAAAGGACAGAATTTTTCTCTAACCAAGTCAATTGATCCATATTATTCAAATTAATTTTGCTTTAACCAGTGTGAAAGAAAATTTTTTTTTTTAACTTCTAATTTGGATGTGTTTACTTTCTCTGGTTGAGATGTGTAAGGTCAAAATAAGAATTTTTGAAGGTAAAATTTTTAAAAAAGGAAGAAAATAGACAGTCTAGTTTTCAGTTTATTTTTAGTATATTGTACATATTGTTTTAGTTCTGTAATTGATGAAATATACTGAAATGCAGTTGAGAAGAACTGATTTCTAATATCTATTGATGAATATTTGCAATCTTCTTTCTAAGTTTAGAATAGCAGAATGTTTAAAAGTACATTAAATGTTTGAATTTGATTTTTTTCATGTAAATTATACTAGTATAAAAACTAAGTAGTAAAATTCATGGTACAGTAACAGGGCGTTCTGAGAGACGACAGTACCCAGGGCAAATACTTTCAAGCATCCCCCCCCCCTTCCCACCACACACACATACAGAAATGAATCTGGTTATAAAATGCTACAGTACACAGTAAAATAAGCTTTTAATTCTGCCAACTCACTCTAACAACTACAGTGCATGAAAAATGGAAAATGACCGAATGTTTTCTTATCTTAGTTGTTGACAATAACAGATTTTAACTATTACATAATGAAACATTTATCTTTGTGTATTTACTGGATAATTTTTACAAAAATAAAGTCATCAGGCTGGATAGATTTCTTTTGAAGTGAGCCTTTACTTTTGTACTGCCCAAAATAAAAGTTTTTTTAAAAAATGATCATAAATAAAATAGTTAGCAAGAGTATAGAGTAGGGATACATTTGCACTTGGATACTTGATTATTTTCGTTTCTACCTTGTAATAGGAAAAAAAAACTCCTACGTCATTGCCATGTTTGCTCTTCATACTTTTTATTTTAATGGAACTTTTAACACTTTAATTGCTAAATTGCTTTATTTGATGAATTTTTCCGCATTTCAATTGTTCTTAATGGCTTGGTTTACTTTTTAGCGGGTAAATTTATATTTTGATCAAACTTAATTGTCTTGTTTAATGGTTTGCCTTATTTAAAAGCAATTCAAAAACGCAAACTAGCATGTGATCTTGTCAGCACTGTAAAAGTACTAATATTTGCTAGACTTTACTTTTCGCAAATATCACGAGCCTGTCATAATCGAGACCTTTTATAATCAACTTTTTGTTCTGTTCATATAAAATTCGTAGAATTTTCAGCTCACAAAAGCACCAATATCTTTGTTTTCACGAAAATTACCGCTCACAAAACTAAGCGGTAAGTAGTTTCAATGTAACTTGGACCAAACATGGCGGCAAATATGAGTTGCTACACAGTCATGGAATGTTGCCCACTTGGAAGTCATTTATAGAAATCCATTATATTGCCAATGTGTTCTGCTTCCTAGCTAACTGTTTGAACAAAAGATTGCCATAAATTGTATTGGAAAAGAAACTAGAAAAGAAAATCAATGAAATCATGAGTTTAATATTAACCATCTGTTTTGTTTTGCATAAAAATTGATTTCTCTTTCACTAATATTATTGAAAATATGCCTTCTTTCTTCCTCTAAAGATTGTCTGGGACGACACTAGAAACTGTTGGGTGAATAAAGATAGCAATGATGATGATGAAACAAGTGCACCTTTGGCTCCTCCTACTGACATGGAATTAATGGGTGAGTTGGTTTTTTATCGAAATTTTTAAAGTAAACAGTAATTCTGACATTCGATTTTTTTTTTATGCATTTAATATTTTGCGGAATATTCCCCCGCCCCTTTTTCTGAAATATTTCAAAATTAATCCCGCTTTTATTTTTATACAAATGAAAGCTAGTGATAAGTGCTAATAATTTTCTCAATTCGTAAACTGTCTTTGCTTAGGGCATGCCTTTTTATCCTTGAACAGCAATATTTCATGCAAAGAAGAAATGAATGAACTTCGTTTTTTAACAACTTTGTAATTAACAGTCTTGATTTAACATTATTAAAAGTCATTGCTCTAACTAATTTTTTTTGTGCCTAATTAATTGCATTTGGCTCTAATCTTTATCTAAGGAAATATTCTAACGTTTTTTTTTAACCAGAGCCAAGCAATATTGCCATAAGAGAACTACTGCACTGTACATACTACAGTTACTGAAAAACTAGTAGAAATGATTGTCAATACAAAATCAGAATGACTGCAATGCCAAATCAAAAGCTGCATTGGTGAGAATAAAATTAAAATAATAAAACTTTTAATTTTAGGATCAAAGTCTTCCGATAAACCTATGATGCCTCAGGGTAGTTCAATGCTTCCAGGTAATTCAGTGCCTCCAGGTAACTCGATGCATTCGACCAACTCGATGCCTCCTGGTAACCCAATGCATTCTGCTAACTCTATGCCTCCCGGTAATTCAATGCCTTCAGTTAGTACCTCTACTGTAAATAAATTTCAAAGACCTAAAACAAGAAGTGAGTATTCATATAGTTGTTATCTTCACTAAATCTATTATTTGATACTTAGAGAATTTTCATGCTGTAGAACCTCAATTAAGCAAAGTGATCAGAGCCTGATCTCCTTTGGTATGAGCAATAAATTTGTTCAATAAATGTCACAAAAGTGAGAGAATACAAGATTAATACGATTTAAGACATGATCTGAGACCTTTAGTCGTTATTGTGTTATTAATAATATTTACCTTTATGTTTTGCTCTTCAATTTTAAGCATAAATGCTTAATGAAATAATTCTTTAATAAAACAATGTATTATTTTCAAACTAGGTCAAACTTAATAGTATTTTTTAAAAGTAGAAAAGTTTAAAGAATTCCAGAAATTTACTTATGGAAATGCGCAGTTAATTTCTCCAGTGATGTCGAAGTAATGTTGTTTGAATGTCAGAAAAAAAATTCAAGAAAACTGCCGTCAGTTAAGCAAGTTTTTGGTTGAAAGAGTTTCAAATGATTGAGGTTCTACTATATTTTTTGAACTTCGAAAAAAAAAAAGTCACTTGTCATGTAAACAGGTTTTATTCTAAGAGTTTAGATGGATCAAAAAATCCACCTTTTTTTATTTTGTAAAATGTTAGTAAAACTATTCAAGAATATGTTGCCCAAATTTCAGTGAAAAATTCCAATTAGTTCCGTTGCTAATGAGCACTTAAGTGACTGTGGTGGAGATTCGAAAACGATCACAGTACTTTTTTTTCAACTGGTGGGCATTCTAGCTCATAATGGTTCTGACCAATGGTTCTGAAAATTTGTGTGAATATTCTCTATTCAATTTTACTCTATATGAACATAACTCTGGGATGTATACATTGATAAAGATATTTTTTTTAATGCAAGAAATGTGAAAAAAAATGGTAGAAAAACATGACATTGTAATCAAACACCTCAAAAACATGCAATTTTCAACTTTTTTGGTCACATTTAGGTTCATATTCTTAGGAAATGTGTTGTTTACAAGAAAGAAATATTGTAATGATTACAGATAATATTGTAATGATTACAGGCTTCGGTAATGCCCACCAGTAACAAACTTTGATGGCGACTGCCCATGAACAGTCACTTCGAACTCCATTATTTCTGGTGGAAATGACTTGAAAAAATTATAAGGTGTACTTGAAAAAATGAATAAAATATCCTCCCACTTTCAGGATTCCGGTTATTTCGTTCCTGATAAAAAAATCATGAAAAATGCTAAAATTTCGGCCTCTTAAACTGGTTTAAATATTAAACTGGATTAAGTAGCAAATATTTTTCAGTGATTGTTTTAACTTAAAATTTTTATCTGCAATTATAATATATTGTAAAGTTATTTGTCTCAATCACACGCTTGCACATTCATTTGATTTTCCAGTTATGCGACAGAACTACGTTGATGTTTTAAATACCAGCGGTTCAACTACAAAATCAAATGTCCCTCCTGAAGCTCTTTTCCCATCTCCCTTTGAAAATACCGGAACTCCAAAAATGTTTATACCAAATGCAGGTAAGTACTTATGCTTTTTCTGCATTTAATTTCAAAAGGTTTGCAATTGAATAAATTTTCAACTAACAATGACTGAAAACCTTTTGTATAACTGTTTTAGTTGTATGATGTAATTGCCAATTTTTCAAAAACCATTTCTACTTTCTTTATTAGAGTAAGTAGTTAAATATTGTTCAACTATTTTATAGCTATTTCCTTCAATTTATGGAACCTCTTTGCTAAAAATGAGCTTGAGTTGCCTGAATACAATTTAAAAAACTGAAATATGAGATGTTTAAAATGTGACGAATTTTGTGTGTATGCTAATATAGTAACTGTAGATTAGTGTTATATTAAGTTGTGATGCCATTTTGATGATTATAAGTTTTTATCTGCAGTAATAAAAAGTGAAGTGAATATGATTATGTAGAATATTAAATTTAGTTTTTTCATGTTAGGGGTTTCATGAAAAAAAGGGGAATTGGGGTCATGTTGATTCTAATTTTTACTTCCTTTCACAAAAAAGGAAGTATTGTATTCGCAAAAAGATTTTCACTCAAAAATCGACCTTGATTTCCATTTTACTCACCCCCGAATGTATACTGAGTTTTTTTTTCGACTCGACCACAAGTGGATAAGTGCCTAAGAACGTATACACACACGAAATATCCATAATGACGATTCCCGAGTTAATTACTACGAATTTTCTCGTGACGTCTGTATGTATGTGCGTATGTGTGTCGAATAACTCAAGAGCGGTAAGTCCTAGAAAGTATAAATTTGGTACGTAGACTCCTAGTAGGGTCTAGTTGTGCACCTCCCCTTTTGGTTGCATTCGGGTGTTTCTAAAGGGGTCTTTTGCTCCTTTTTGGGGGAAAATCATTGTAAATTTCGATGTAAACTCAAGTGGTGTTATAATTTGGCGGACATTTGGTGATACATAGCCAATCTTTTGGTCACCAACTTGGCGACAAATTTGGCGATTTTTTTTAAAAAATCTGTTTCAATTTGGCCACTGTTGGTGATATTTAGAGAGTAAACTATTGAATCACATTAAAATTGCCAGTAATGGGGAAATAAACTAGAGTAAAAGGAAGTCATGTGATGCACACATCAGTTAGTTTATTTTTGCCTTATAATCCTCAGATGCACAAAAAAGGAAAAAAGTTTCTAATGTGTTTATTGCATAGAATTATTTCCCCAACTGTATAATGTACAGGGTTTGAAAATATCATATTTTCCAAAATATTAAAAACATCCGATATTTTCAATAAACATAAATAAAGTCTTCAAAGTAGTACAGAGGTGTGAAAATTATTAGAATAATTGTGATTTTTTCAGTTTTTCTTGAACACTTTTGTATATACTTGCAATAACTCATGAAGGAAAATTTGTTTTGTTATTCCAATCATTTTTTCACTCCTTTAGAGTAGTTTTGGGGACATTACTCTGTTAAATGTGGGAATTTATAAAGAAGAAAAACATTTGATCTAAAGTTATGAAATGTTCTAATTGTATAAAAAATGTGTTTCATTAACAATTGAATTTAAAATAAAATTTAAAAGCTGTTTGCTTTGCTGTGCTAGTATTATTCTTTCCTTGGGTTTGCTTCCCTATTATTTTATTCTTAAAACAATTCTTTTAGCAGCTTTAGTTAGTTTATAAGCAGCAGCTTTTTTTTTCTTTTGTTAAAGAACTATTGCATGATCATGATTCATGAGTGAAGCAAGTGATATTTTTCCTATCAAACAGCTGTTATCAAGTGTCTCATCCAAGAAAATCACTATACACAACAAGAAATCGCTAAAAAACTAAAACAATTTGCAAGCATATGTGTATAGAATAAAAGGATCTTTGAACTTCAAATGTAAATATAAAAATTACAGAGTAGGAAAACGCAGTAGGAAAGTTTATTGCAGAAACAAAAAGGAAATTGATTCATATTCCTAGAACTAACAGAAAAACAACTGATCATGAACATAAAATCCCTCTATAAACGTATGGAGTAAATGTATGTGATTCTTCTATTCATAGAAAGCTCATCTCAGTTAAACTCGGTCTCGTTGTCCTCGTAAAATGGGCTAAAATCACATTTGCAATGGCAAACAGACTTGCGTGGGCAAAAATTGTGCATAAACTACATAGAGCGAAGTGAGAAATATTAATTTTCCTTTAGTTATTCAGTTTAAAAAAAAAAAGTTGTTTAGTCTTTTTCCTAAAATTAAATTTATTGCATAGTGACTAAAGATTAAGAACTGTTTATAAACAGAGGTGCCCATAGGGGGGGGGGGATTATGGCACAAGTTGCGCCATCAAAAATTTTGGGGGGGGGGGGGGGATTTTTTAATTATTTTTATTTGCCTATTTAAATTTATTTATTGATTTATTTTTGATTTGAGTTATTTATTTTATTTAGTTTATATTTCATTTCATTTATTTATTTAGTTTGTATGCGTGTGTGTATGTTTGTCATTGGCGCAGCACAGAACGTTTCTAATAAAATAATGATAATAATGATTAAAAATAAATAAATAAGCAAATAAATCAAATGTTAAAATAATAAATTAACATATTTTTAAAAAATAAAAAAATATAAAAGAGTGCTAGAAAATAAAAAAGGGGGAGTGGAGAGGGTTGATAAAATTTGGGGGGGGGGGGGGGGGGAATTTGCGCCATTGAACTTGGGGGGGGGATGGGCATCCCTGTTTATAAATGTAGATTAAACATTCTTTATGAGAATATTTCTCAACAAATTACATGCATTAAGGTACTTTTTACCTTTTTAAGAATAGTTTTCTGATAAATCTATGCTTAAAACACCAAAAGAAAGCAGTCAGTATGCCAGGAGAAGTACCAGTAAAGTATTTTCCAGAGTCACATTACACAAATGGTTAAACACCCACTCAAGTTACGGATTGTAGCATAATTTACACTTATGGAGCTGTTTAAGCATCGCAGAAGGCATGAGGACCCAATATCAGCATGAAAAAGTTCTTGAACAAAGGTTTGTTCAAGTACTTTTCAAGAACTTTGTTTAAGAACAAGAGAAGGAAAAGTTTTATTTCCACATGGAAACTTCGTATTCATGCAAGATGGAGTTTTCTGCGTTTTGAAACTTAATCTGTGATCAAAAGTTTGAATGAAAATAAAATATAAAAACACTTTCATGGCATGGAAACAGTCCAGATATGAGCCCAATAAAGAATATTTGAACCATTGTAAAGAAAAAAATTAAAGAAATAGAACTTCACAAAGAAGAATTGTCTGACAGAAGGACTCATTCAAATTTGGCACCATGGTAAGGAAAATACAAGTTAATTGCCAAAAACTTATTTAAAAAATGCCAAAATGGATCGAATCTTCTATAAAAAAAATAAGAGGATACCCCCTCAAATATTAAATACATCATTATTTTTAAAATAAAGTACTTTTTTTGGTATAACAAGATTTTACTATAAACTCCACAATTGTTCTAATAATTTTCACACCTCTGTAAATACATCCTTAAATCACTCTTTATTTTCTTATATTAAAATTACAGTATGTAGACTTAAAATTAAGGTTTCTTTCTTCATTTATATCTAACATTTCATTTTATATTTCTTTCAATTTTAATGGATTTAATTTAACATTAATTATTTCACTCATTTTTCTTCTGTTAGCTACTTTTTACAGTTATATGATTCAGAAATAAAAAAATATGCATCTGTGCCAGTCATAAGACATTTTCTTTTTCTCTGACCAATGTTTAATATTTAATTAGGCACTTTTAATATGAATTAAAACTGTTACATTACTTATAACTTTATGAATGTAAAATAAAAAAGGAATATTATATTTGTTGTTATATTAATGATGTAATAATACATCACAAAAATATAGTACATAACTTTTTGGTTATTTTTAATAATAAATGAACAATATTACTATGATTAATATAATTTTTTCATTGAAAATACCATAGTTGAAAAAATAAATATCGAAAATATCAAAATATCATATTTTCAAAATAAATATCCGATATATATTGTGATATATATCATAATATATATCGACTGATATATATCGGCAAACTCTGATATATGTATTTCTTATACTCTGATATAATGTATTTCTTATTTCCCTCAGAATTGCATCAGTTATGAAACATTCTTTGTTCAAAATGCGTTTATAGCATTTTATGTTAATTATTTTCTTTGCTTTTAAAATAGTTATTCAAAAGAATGTAAACTATTTATCCTTGGAAGTGATATCTAATTAGTTTTTGAAACTAAGTTAACAATTTTCTGTGTATTTCTAATTTCCCAACCACACTTACACTTTCATTAAAGTATCCTCTTAAAAAGCAGTTGCAAAACAAGGAACTATGCATGTTATTTCTTTTAACTGTTAAAGGTTTTTTAATACTGATATTTTCTCAATTTAACTCTTGTTTAAAGCACCCGTTAATGAGGAAAGTGCATCGGAATTTGAATCTGGTCAAGGATCTATTAGTACATCCCATCAAGAACCACAGGTTTGTTTCATCTTTAATTTTTTTTTTTTTTCAATTAACTTTCAAATGCCTGATTTTTAAAAAAAATTTAAACTTGTTCTTTAGCTTTTAATTTTAGCTTAAATTACGGGGAAAATGCTTTGAAAATCGTTAGCTTAAGTCAAGTATGGGTGATGGTTAAAAAAACCATTTGGCAACATTGCTAAAATGGAAAAATAATGAATAATTTACAGTAAAGTGTGCCAAAACAGTGATAAATGCTATAACATACTTTCCAACTCTACTGGTTTTTCCGGGAGATTCCTGGATTTTGATGGTTTCTCTTGTTTGTTTATGTGATGTAAGGAATATTTGGTTGTACTAAAAAGGATGATAAAAAATCCCTATTCTTCCCTAAATAACAATGATAAATCCGTTGTTATCATCAATAATTTAATTTCAAGTAGTTTTTATTGTTATTATTTCATAATTTTTAGTTAAACTGCAATACTTACAAGCTTTTATTCAGTTTTATGCCCCTAGATGCAGTAACTGTGTAAACATATGAGTGGATCAGTTAAAAATAGAGAAATGTTGAATTAACATTATCCTGAAGGACTGTACTATAAATTGGGCTACATCAAATTCATTTTATCAACCCCCGACGCAACAAGGAAGGGGTTAGAGGTTTGATGCCTATATCTGTAGTCCTGTAGCTCCTAAAGGAATGTGGACCAATTTTGATAGTTCTTTTTTTTTATTCGAAAGGGAGACTTGATCGAGAGTGTCCTTAGCTTGGTCTCGTCTTTGAAGGACTTTTACAACCGGAGATATTAAATAAAATCCACACAATTTAGCAGTTTTAGTTGTGAAAACTTAACTGCACATTTGAAGAGTTAATACGAAAAAAAAAAAGCAAATTTTTTTCTGCATCTCATGGAATTTGTTAGTAACTTCCTAATTATTTAAAACTGGATTTATATAACCTTTTTCATGCAATTTTAAATATAGCTTTTATTCATGTGATTGGCAATCTTGCATAATATAAACGAACGCCCGAACTGCGTTCCCAGAAAATTTTTGGCTCTGCAGAAATTTTTTTTCAAACTGCTAACGTTAATTAAACTTTTTTTTTCCTAAGGGAATTTTTTTTTAAAAATCCCAGTTTATTTCTGTTAAAGCCTTTTAAAGCACATGTGTGAAAAAAATAACGGTTTTGGCAGTTTTTGTTCAAATGGTGAAAAAAAAAGCACAAACTATATGTTATTGCAAAAAAACTCACCCTCTAACTCACCCTCTTTCATAGGGTGAGTTAGCCAAAATAATTAATTGCAAAAAATTTTCCAGTTAGAATTTGTGTTTGCAGAAAGCTTTTCATTTTATCTAAGTCTGGTGATTGGTAAGGATATCATTGTTGGCCAAAAGAGAAAAGAAGTTCAATGATTTCAAACTTTTACCTGTTGCCAATTTCTATTTGTTAACAAATAAAATACTTGTAATGCATTTTAGCATTTTAGAAAAGTTTTTAAAAGGATTTTCTAAGTCATAACTCTTGATCCAGCATTTGCAACGAGCAAATTGTACTAATTGTGATTATCTCTCCTTTTCCATGTCATCTGGAAATAATAATAATGCATTTAAGTTCTTTTATGTGTTCCAACCAAGTTCATCTTAATATGAGGTTGTCACTCAGGTTCGGGGTTTTAATTTAACCTTCGTTCTTGTTTTTTCAGGAACCAACTCAAGCTCCCCCTATCAGCTCCTTTAATGTTAGATCCTGCTGAATACGATGCTAGGAGATCGGATGTGGGTACCAATCACAGAGTCACGCTAGGAAGAACTGGGCGCCGGAAGTACCCCAGCTGAAATCCTTCGGGTTGAACTTTTAGAAATATTGAACTGTCAGAGAGCAAGAAATGTTCTGCATCTGAGAAAATTGTGATAGAGTATAACATAATAGAGATTTTGTGATTATATTAAAAATTATTTTTAATAATGAAACAAATCTATATATATATATATATTGTATTAAGGAATTTTAGGTTAGTTAAGGAGTTCGCTACATTCTGTACTGCCATCATATGAAGCCTAGTTATTTCCAATTATTTTCGGGTATTTTATTGGAAAGTACTACTAATTCACTAAACAACAAAATATTAGTTTCGCTTTAACTCTTTGAGGCTTGATTAAAGCCTAGTCTTTTTTTTAAACTGCCAGTTGGCTGAAAGAAAATAAGAGGCTAGGTGGCTTCAAATGCAGCCACTATGCCTCAAAGGGTTTAAGGGGCATTTTTATTTGTTTGTGATGTAATTTTATTGTTGATTTTAAAGAAGTTAACTAAAAGATTTAAAAGTCTCTTGTCATGGATGCCGTTGCCTGCTTTAAATCCGACAACATTCATTTTCTTCAGGGCCGTATGCAAGGGAGGGAAGGGGGTTTTGTCAACCCCCCCCCCAAAAAAAAAATGTTCGGTTTGACATTTAAATATTTATTTATATTTAAAAATTTCCATGTCTTTCATATGTATATTAATTGCATAAAACGCTTTCATAATAGATAACCCGATGACTTGAACATTACCACAAATAGCGCAAAGCTCCCGCATGAAAGTTTTTACCCCCCCTCCCCCCAAATTATTTTCTGGTTACGGCCCTGATTTTCTTAGTTGTAATTATTTGTCAAATTAAATTGCATAATTTCTTCATGAGTCAAACCTAATTTTATTTTTGTTTTCATACACTTTTGATCAGTTTTTTATTATTTAAAAATAAAAAAGATTAAATTTTTAGGGATAAATAATATAAAAGATTTGGCATTTTACTAACTCAAATCATAAAAAACAAAGTTGTTTGGATAGATTTCTTTTCAAAATATATTCACTGTGCTCATTGAAGATTATTTATGAGATGCAAATGTGACAAAGAATTACACTAAACATCTTATCCTTTTGCTAAACTTTTGAAATGCAGTGGTAGGATTTTAAAATAGTTTTATTTTTAAGAATTTAAAATTATCTTCAAAATGCTAACCATACTTCTAGTTCTTTTTTCAACTTTTCGGGGGAATTTTGGTCGACGAGAGACTTGATAAAAAGTTTTTTTTTTTTTTAATGTTAAGTTTTAGCATTTGTTTTATATTAATCTTTTAAAAATGAATTTAAAAAACTTTTTACCTCATATATTGAACATGAACTCCTTAACTTTGTTTACATCTTTGTAAATCAGGTAATATATTGAGATTTTAAAACTTTTTCTTTGGATTGTTCTTCATTCAGTTATTAGGCATGATTGTATTATTAACATTAAATGCGATTTTTTTTTTTAAATCAGTTCAAGAATCTTGTTTCAAGGAAAGTCACATTTTCAAAAGAAAAAAAAAATCCGTGTACATGCCTTGTATAGTTTAGATATGATGTTAAATGTTGCATTCCTAAATTTGCATGTACATTAGAAATTTCATGTACAAAATATGTAAAAATTATTTAGAGTCTTGAATGTTTTAGGACTTATTTGTACAGTTGGTGAAAGGAGAGAAAGAATATTAAATTGTTTCTTATATATTTTCGTCTTGTATTTCGTCTTAAGCTGAATGACTTAACACAATCAAAACTTGTCATCTATATATATATAAATGGATGTTGGTAAATGTGTGTGTGTGTTCCTTAAGATCTCGGAAACTACCCGGCAGATTTGGCTGAAGCTTTCACCGTTTGTTCCTTTTGGTACTAGGATAGTTTATAGACCGGTTCGAAAAAAATCTGATCGATAGTTCCTTTTTTTATTCTAATTTAAGTCCCAAATTTTGCATAAATGCCCCCAATAAGGGGGTGAAAAAATACTTGCACGTTGTTAGCCTTATGTGTCCATCAAAAGCGCTGATTTTTCTGCTGAAGATGGCATCTGTTAGAAAGTTCTCTAAGTTGCATAAAAAACGAGTTATAAGCTTTTTAGTTCCATGTTTGAAGGCATTCCTCAACTCAAAACAGAATTTATTGTATTATCTCAACTCCCAGTTGATAGCTAGAATTGTATTGTTGAATATTTTTCAGTTTCACCTGACTGTCTGAGGCTTTTCTCAAGTCAAATCTTAAAGAAACCTTTTTCCACAAGATTTGGCAAATGGATTTGGTTGATTATTTTCCATTTGAATTCAAACAATCGCCAAATTTTACTACTTAGTTTGGAAACATTTCGGATGAAACTGTTTAGCGAAATTTTATGGTGCCCAAAAGTGTCTCAGCATCTGGCAACAGTATCTCTTTAACGAAAATTAGTAACATACTGTTTTATGAAATAATGAGGGGGAGCATTATCCAACGTATCCCAAAACGATTCCCGCAAATTCGGTAACATTTTAAATCTCACAAAGAACCCACAAAAATTGAAATTTTCCAAAATAACTAAAGCAAGTATAAGGGGATTACAGGCGCGGCTACATTTTTTTAAACAGTTCGTACTTCGATAGACATACAGAGAAGGTAAGGACTCAGTGTTAAAAAAAAAGTATTAACTGATAAATCTTTTTAAATATGTGAAGTTTAATTTCATGTTTAGGAAATTCTTCAAATTTATTAATGCTTAAATTTTGTGCTTTCGTTTCAAAAATGAATACTATTTTTCTCTTTGTACTTATTGCTATTTTACTCTTATGGGTAAGGAAGAAGTTTGATTTTTAATCATGGTCTTAAAGGTGTGTTTTAAATTCTTTCACTTAAAACAAGTGCAAGTAATGATTGTTTCTCATAATTATTACTGAGCCAGGCAACGCCTAGTATTTTTGCTAATTATTTTATAAATTTGAAAAAAAAAAAAAAAAGATATTTTTAATGAAACGACAACTTTTGTGGGTCTGTAGATGTTCTTGCATTTTGTTATAAATATAGGAAGGGTAAATATTTTAACAGTAGAGCCTGGATTTTATGCACTACATAACCATGAAAAGTATACAAACATACATATACGCACTAAAAATATATACCAAAAGAAGTTTTCACAGCCAAATAAGAAATAGATGCTCTATATTTTTTTTCATTTTGTTACATAGAAAATAGTATGCTAATTAAATGACTCAATTGAAATAATCATGTGTTCCTGGATTTTCTTTAGTTAGATCATCCTTTTTCATTCAATATTATTTTTTTTAGATTAAAATATCTTTTCAACTTCCACAGAATCTTTGAAGTAAAAAACAAAAATTTTAAAGCAAGTGAAAACCGCATTTTCTGCATTTATTTTTAAAAAATGCAATTTCTATGCACTAGCTGCAAAAAATCAAATTATATAATGCAGGCTCTATTCATGAGAGTAGTTCTTGTTTTCCTACCAATTAATTTTTTTAATCTGTTTTGTAACCTAGTCAACCTGGCACATTGTCTGTAGCTATAGCAGAAAATTTTTACTTTGCAGCTGACTTCAACAGAATCCAAATCGGCAAACTAAATGGCAGTTTGTTTAGTTTAATGACCAATTTCAATCGTAAGTTTAAACACTACTATGTTTTTGTATGAACAATATTTATTTGGTTGATGTTCTTATCAACAAGTATACAAATATCTTTATTTCTGAAAACGTTAATCAAAAACAAAAAGTTGTAGTCACCTTGAGTTTAAAAAACATACAAAGATTACCTGAGCTCATCCATCATTCATTTTAAGAGAGTCCAATGATTTTTTGGTACAAGTTTGATTAATTTGAAATTGCAACAGTGCATCACAATCTTTCATAGCACAGTTGTATAACAATAAAAATAATTAATCATTACTAGCAATCGAAAGCAATAGTGTGGCTTCTGATAAGCTGAAGCTTGACCTTAGCACATTAAAGAAGAATGATTGGTGCCGAGTTGAGTTAGATTACTGTCGTAGTAGTTTTGCTAAGGTAATTCCAACTCAAATTCAGACCAATAACAAGTCTTTTTTCTACTGAACTCCACCAAAAAGATGTACACATTGGCAAGGTCAGGCCTGAACTGCGACACTATGCAATTGGTGTTCTTAAAATTCAAAGCAATTCTGCCATGAAGTTTTAATTTCATCATTTATCCAAACACATTTGTAATAAAAGTTTATATAAGTTAGTTTAATCTAGTTGGGACAAACCTAACCTGGCAGCATTGTGAAGGCCAAACAGATTCTAATTGCAACAGTAAGAGGCTGCCAGGTTGGGTTGGCCTTAGTTATTCTTTTAGTTTATACTTTATTATTTAAAACAAAGAAACAAACTGCAGTTCAAAGATGTGTGTGATAAGAGTATATAGATGTTTTCATACAATGCCATTATGCCCTAGGTTGGCATGAAAACAGAAGCACCGTCACAAGTTCTTTTCAACAGAAAAAAAATATATATATATATCAATAAAATTTGAATAACAGTTTATGTATAAAAAAAGAAACAATACAAATTTCTTGAATAGCTTATTATCAGTTCTAATAATCTTAAATAAAAGAAAAAACAATATTCAGCAGTCAAATAGATAACAATAAAATAAATATCATTGGAGGCTTTCTATTTTATGAGCTAATCCATGGCTTTTGTTATCTCTCAGCATCACAACTTGCTGGCAAATATCACACACGTACACAGAACTCGATCCATTTAATTTCTTCGGAACAGCACCGCCATGCTTCTTACTCAGGGAACTATTGTGGACGGCAAAGAGCTCTTGCTGTTTACCTATGTCTGGCAGAAGCGAAACTAGATCCGGAAAAATCTCGAGAAACCCTTCTTCCCCTAGAACTTGAAGGCACTTACTGTGATATTCTGCAGCATCTATCCGATTTTGTCTGAACTTCCCGGAAATGGCTTTAAAGTCATTGAATAAATGTTCGCTGCCCAAGGATAATTCATATATTCTCTTAATAAGCTGTTCGTTGCGAGTCTCGAAGTCTGGAGGTTTCATGTAAGTTCTGTAAGTTTCTTTCAAATCGTAACTATTCGAAGCTAGTTCTGTTTTATCTTGGTCTGGAAGCGCTATTTGCCGAGCTATGGAACTGAGAGACATCTTTACAGGTTTGGGAGTTGGTTGTGCAGTGGGTGTAAAACCAGGCGGGGGAGTTTTCTTCTTTGGCGCACTGAAACCAGGCGGTTGTCGAACCGGTTCGCTGGGAGCCAGAGGAGGAAAATCATCTTTTGCAAATGACACTTTTTCGACCCAGGGGTTCTCGTCAACTCTAGATGGTGACACTGGCCTTATCAAATTCTTTTTATACGGATCTGTGTTTTCTTGATCATTCAAAAGCAAAGCATTCTTGGTGCGTAAATAACTTAGCTGCATGTCAGAAGATCTATCCTGCCCGAAGTCGTCCTCATCGTCTTCTCTGTTTGTCCATGCAGGTGCTTTCTGTTTCTTTTTCTTGGATTTGCTTTTTATTGTGACAAATTGATCACCAGGAGGAGGATTACTTGCAGTTGAATTGGAGGAAGTATGATTCACATCATGAAATGCTCTGGGCGGTGGCACACTGTTCATATTAATATTGTTTACATTTGATTGAGCTTCAGGTTTTCTTATTTGTAGTCTTGGAAATTCATCTTCAAATTTGGCATTTTCTCTTTTGGGAATCCATTTTGGTTTCTGTTGGCTCTCGGCAACATTGACTGAATTGGAAACGGAATTCTGTGACAGGCGTTCTGCAGCACTCAAGGAGGAAATGTTTTTCTGTACATTTGGTGGTCTTGCTGGTGCATTTTGCCTACTAGAAGAAAAGTTTTTGCTTTGATTATTGGAAATATCCGAAGTAGCAGCAACATTTGTGGAACACAGAGCTGGAAAGTCTTCTTCCAATGTAATATCTTTTCTTCTGTATGGTGTAGGATTTCGGCTAAAAGTTTGCAAAGATATTGGATTTGTTTTTGAAACAGGGTTCATAACATGATTAGTTTTTGGAGTTGCATCTTCTGAGAGGTAAGGAAATTCTTGCGTTGAGCCTGTGTCAATATTTTCAACTTCTGCTTGCTGCTGATTTTGACTATCCCTGTAACATAAGATTCAGTTTAATTCATAATAGTATCATATTACCACAAGTAAATGAACTTATTTTCAGATATAAATAACTAATCTTAAATGCAGTTTGAAATGAAGTAAAGAAAAACCTTTGTCTATTACAACTTGGCCAAATCGAAAAAAATTTCGGAAGTTCGAAATTTCATGTTGATAAAACTTTGCCCCTATAGTCTCACATTTAGCACAAAAATATTTATCCAAATTTAAAAAAAATAGTTAGGTGTCCAGCAAGGGGCCTAAAATTCATAATTTTCTTTAAAAAATTTTCTTTTTCTATAGATATTTGTTTTTAATGTGAGGTAAATTTTAAGAAGTTTTCAAGCTAAAAATATACAGTAAAGTAGGTAATTAGTGTTAAATCGACATTTTTGTTCTCTTGCAATATTCAAGTGTCACATGTAGTACTCAAAGATATGGATTTTTTTTAAGTTAAGGTTAAATTTTTCATTTTAAATATATTTTATTTTTTTATTTGCAAATGTTGATTTGAAAAATGTGTTGGGCAATAATTTTTTAACTTGATATTTCATTTAAATACAGTTGGCTCTCTGTTTAACGATTTTCAAGGGACCACAAAAAATCATCCTTAAGTAGAAAGCATCCTTAAACAGAATGCTTTTAACACTATAATGGACCATCTGGGACTGTAAAAAGCCATCGTTAAATAGAGCGTCTTTAAACAGAGAGCCACTGTGTGTATATATATATATGTAGTTATTTAAAAGATAAACAGGAAAAATCAAATAAATATTTTTTAATTTGGATAAATATTTTTGTGGTTAATGTAGGACTATAGAAGCAAAGTTTTATTAACATGAAATTTGGAGAAAAAAAAATTCGAATTGGCCCTACTTGGCCTAGAGAGTATACAGTGCTGGTTTACACATGCAGGAGTAAGTCGGCACGGGTTGCTCCTGTTCAAATTATATGAAACTTTTTTTACAATTGTTTCGACATATAAGTAAAACTATAAGAGGGTGTGCGACTTGAAAAATCGACTTTGATTTTTTTAGGAACTCCCTAATTTACATGTATAAAAAACACACCCATATGTTGTTATTAACCAGGCCTTCATAGTTGGAGGAAAATGGCCAACTCCGACACATGATTTTTGAAACCTCAGACTCCGATTTTTTTTCCCTCTCATTGAAGGGGGGGGAGGGAACTCCTACACAGAGATTGAAACATTGATTCCTTTTCATGAATTTTTGATGCATACAACGTAGGAAATTCAACTTAAAAATCAAATTTTTCAACAGCTGCAATTTTTTCAGTGAGGTTACTCAAAAATTGCATTCTGAAAATAAAAAAAAAGAAAATAATTTGCTCTTTTTTTAATGTTTAACAAATAGATATCGATCAAATAGTGTGGTTTCAGTTTTTGAAAGCTATAACTTTTGAGGGAAAAGCTTTTTTGCCAAGTCAAAAAACCTTTCTTGCGAGAGGGGACAGGTCTCACCGGGCGACACCTATGTGTGTGTGGGGGGGGGAGAGGGGGTAAATAGCCAATACATTAAAAAGGCAAATGTATATGAGAAAACAATAATAAGGCTTTACAATTTAACAAAGAAGAATATAAACTTTTTTTTTCATATTTTTCTTACAGAAGGAATAAAAAATGGAATTCAGAGCCACACTGAAAAGTTCTAAAAATTAAGTCGAAATTTGGAATTTCAGGAAATTTTTAGTAAAGTTAATAGAAAAGAGGCTTGGAGCTCCCTTCAGATTTGTTTTTCAAAATTAAAATCAGTTTTATGTTTTCTTTGGTGATGTTAGGTAATCGGGACTTTTCAAGGAAATTTTTCAAAATTGAAGGGTTAAAAAAGCAATTTAAGGCACTCTTAGGATATGTAAAGATATTGGGGAAGGTTCAGGGGCGCTGTCCGGAAAGTTTTTCAACTAATCTGAAAAACACGTAAATGTAGGCTGTGTCTAGTGGTGTAAGGGCAGCCCCTAACTCCAACAAAGACTGGATTTTTCTTCCGAAATATTTTCAAACTTGAAATCAATTTTAGGCTATCTTTGATGACGATAAAGAGAACAGGGAACGTTCGAGAGCTCACTGGAAGTTTTTCGATGCCAAAGTTTCAAAAACGCAATTGTAGGCTATCTTTGACGGCTTAAGCAGGGGGAGGGGGGTGCAAATGTTTCTAAAAATGTTGGGAAGTCATATGGCTCTCCCGTCTTTCCTTGACACTTTTTGAAAATTACGTCCTAAAAACGCAAATTTAGCCGTTGTTGGACGGACAACATTATGAGAGAGAGTTCGGAGGGGGATTTCCCATCTTAAGGGAACACTGTTTCAAAACTGTCACTCATTTTAAGCTCTTTATCACTGAGCAAAAAGGCTTTGCGGGTTCCTGCAGAAATTTCTAAAAACACAATTTGGAGCCAACTGTGATGACGTTTCGTAATTTCGTGCACATTTGGTATCCCTTTATAGAGTAATACTTTTCAGAAAAATGCTTTAGAATTTTTCTGAAATTGAAGCTTCAAAAACCCAACTTTGAGCTATTTTAGGAGACATTGGATCAGATGAGGATTTTCAATTTTGAAGTTCATATACTATATATACACATTTTAGACGATCTTTTATCACGTTACAGAGAAGGTCAGGGCTTGACTGCCCTCAGGTTTTTAAAACTCAATATTAGGCTAAAGATGATATGTGAAGGGATGGGGTATTTGTTATCCCTTGGAAATGTTTCGAGACGCAAGGCCTTAAACAGCATTTTTGGGCTTATGGTGACGTTAAGAGATAGGAAGGTTTTGGTTGCTCTTCCTGAAAAATGACATTTATTGAGAGTTAAAAAAGCAATTTTAAGCTGTCTTCGATGGGTCAGAATACTCCGGCCTCAAAACACATCTTGAAGCTATCTTTAGGGACGTTAGATAGCGAAGGGGGTGGGGGGTGAAAATGGACCCCCTAAGAATGCTGTTTTAGGCTATGTTTGGCCAAGTTAAGGGAGAAAGGGATGTTAAGTGGTTCTCCTCCAGAATTTTTTAAAAATTAAAGTCCTGCAAATGCATTTTAAGTGTTGTGATAGTAGGGAGGAGTGTAAAGGTAGGGAAATTTTCCTGATTTAAAGTTTTAGAAGTGCAAATTTAGGGTCTCTTTGGTTTCTCAAAGGGAGTTATAACTTCCTTTTGGATCCGTGATTGAACGAATCAATTAATGCAGACAAATTTAGAAGATGCCACCAAGGATAGGAGTAAGACTTACCCCCTCCCCCTTCCCAGATATGGTGCTGTTATACTAACAAATTAGGATGACTCCCTTTTTCGCTGATAGAGGACGAAAAGACAGAGAGGCACTTTACATTCGATTAACCGTACTGTGATACATGAGAAGAAAAAGTTGTGCATCAAAAATCATTACTTTTGATGCCTAGCTTGATTGCCTGGACGTCATTTTACTGATTAAAAACTTTTCTTTAAAATGAATGACTAAATGTGAAACTCATTGTTTCAAGGAATTTGATGACATAAAACAATAAATACAAGCAATTATTATTTGAGTTGTGATTAAGTGCTTTTATAAAAGGAACATGAAATTCATTTTGTCTCAATGAAAGTTTTGTAATCAATGACCAATCAAAGCAATTGTTGAAACCCAGTAATGCTATGCCTGAAAATGAGCAGGAAATCGCCCACCCTTTGAGACCACTCTCTTCTTACTCTTGTTGTCACTTTCATTTAGGAAAAGTTGTTTTTTTTTTTTTTTTTGAAAATAAGGTGGTTTCCTAAGAACTTTCTTAAAATCAAGTGGTAGCTTCATCATATTCCGAAAAGGAATGAAATTAATGTTCCTCCGTAATAGTAACCTTAACAGTAAAAAAAAAAAAATAAATAAATAAATAAAAATGGTAATAATCTTGCTCTCTTGACGTTACATTACCACATGGGATGACCACAAGAGAAACACTATGTTTTGTATTAGAATAATTTTATTATCATAGTCATACCTAAACCTTACAATGCGAAGCTTTTTTTTTTTTTTTTTGCCTCCAGTAATTGATCAAAAGCATGGTTTCCTTATTGGGAAAATGTATTGAATTTTTTCGCATAAAAAGTGTGAAATTGCCGCCCCCCGAAAAGTGCCGCCTGGGGCGGACCACCCCCTCCGCCCCACCCTAGCTATGCTACTGACCCCTTAGCCCTGGCTATAGGGCAGTAACTTACTGAGAACTGCAATTGGAGTCGGCTCTTTTTCTAACGACTCTGACTTCTTTACCCCAAAAGCAGCTCCAACTCACATAATTTAATTATGAAATCAGTCAAAAATACCATTTACCTTGAATTATTTTCATCAATGTTTCTTTTCCTGTGCTGGCCATATCTTCTACCTCCCCTTGGACTAGAATTTCCTACAGAAATATTTTATAATGTGCATACAGTTTTTCAAAAGACATTTAAAACGTGAAGAATCAAAATATTAATTCTTGTTTGCATAAAGTTGAAAAAAATGGCATTTAAAATTCTATTAGGCACACTTCATCTACATCTGCTTGATTCAATAAAGTGTGCTTTACATGCAATTTTGCTGTTAATATTGCTTAGAACATAATTCTAGCATGTAATTATTTCAAGGCTACTTTTTTCTTTTCTTTGATTCTTTTTCACAGTTAATAGAAAATTACAACAAGCAATTTAAGAATATTTTGTCTTTAGCTGCGATGACAAAAAAGTTGATAAATTAAAACTTATGATATTCACTAATTACTGTTATTCATTAATAAGTAAAATGAAGTATTCAAATTAAATATTGCAGTTGCATGTTTGTTTTGAAGCAGAAATTTTTTCCAAAATTAATTCTTTGCACATTTTTTTCAAAATATTTTTTTTAAAATATATTTTGGCAAAGGTAAGTTGCATAGTCTTTTTAAAATTTTATGCCTCAAATATTTCTGATAAAAAGATGTTTACAAGCCTGAAAATTGCTACTAGTTTTTAAGAGTCAAAAAATTTGAATGGAAAGTGCAACTTAGATGAAAGTACTGGTGTCTGAAAAGTCCTTAACACATTTTAAAACTTCATAAAAAAAAACAATACCTTCTTGTATGAGTATGCAGTTTGCACCATAATACTTCGCATGTCATGTTCAAGTTTTTTTTTTTTTTTTTGACATCATAAAAAAGAAAAAAATGTAATTAGAAGTAATTTACATTGATGGCTGTATCATCACGGTAAGAAAAAGAAACGTAATGTGAAGTGTTTAATCAGTTTGTTAAACAGAAAGCAATACCTTTTATTACCAGAGCTGAATGTGCGCATCGTATGTTGCTCGAACCACTAATGGTACCCAAGTTCATCCCATGGCCACAAACGGTTAAAAAAATGATTAAACACTTCACATTATGTTTCTTTTTCTTACTGTGATGATACAGCCATTGACGTAAATTACTTATAATTACTTTTTTCTTCTTCTTCTACAATGTCGTGAAAAATTCTTGAACTTGTAAAGTATTATGGTACAAACCGCATATGAGGCAGTAAGAAGCAAAGGGATGTAAGTGGCAAAATCAAAAATTTGGAGATAACCAGTACACATGGTAGGTGAACCTCTCCTCTGTCTTGGGGCAAGAGATAGCACTAGTAGCCCTGGTAGTTGCTGAGAATGAGACTACTTAGATGTCACTTGATGTTAGTACCGATCTCACTATTACTGCTTAAAGCATTTATTTTGTTTCTGTTGCTTTCAATATTTCAAGAAGTTTGAATCTTTTGTAATTGTTTATTTATGTTTGTTTCAAATTACTAATACATTGATTCAAAAATTAAATAGCTTCCGAACTTCCTTCCCAAGGACAATTTGGGAACATCTGGAAACATTTTTGCCCCCCCCCCCCTCCCAAGCATTTTTTCTCTTTTTGCAAACAATTGGAGATCGGTTTGGGGAAGGAAAAGACTTTGTTTAAGGTATTCAGTGACATTATAAAATTTACACCGTTGGTTTACTGCAGCTTAGAGCCATGCAAATGTCAATGAGGTGGACCATAAAATTAAAAAAAAATCAATGGTGCAGATTGCACTATTTTTTTTTGGGGTGGGGGGGTATGGGAACCTCTGCAATGACAAAAAGATGTGCCATTGAGCTCGTTCTTTAGTACTGCAAGTCAAGGGGGCTCCCACAGGTTTGTAGTGCTTACAGTCTTAAAATTTCTAAATTGGGCCATGATTATTCTTGTATCAATGCTGCCCTTATGAATGTGAAATTTCATTTCATTCTGAAAATTCCTTGTTGTTGTGTGCATTTTTTTTCTAGTGAGTATTTTTTTTTAGAGTAAGCATCAGTATAAGGGTAATCAGAGTAAAGAAATAAAAGATTTAGAGTAAGCATCAGTCTATGATTTTGGTATAAGAGCCCTTGAAATATATCACAACTCTAAGTACAGATATTTTGACTACAGTAGGGACAAACCTAACCTTTCAGTGTTGTGAAGGCTATGCAGATCCTAATCACAGCTTTACTACATTGCTAGGTTTGGTTTGCTCCGACTACAGTTGCCATGCATTGTTAACGAAAGGTATCAAGAGCAAAAAACAAGTTTGAGGCATCGCCATTCATTACAACTTACCACTAGGTCGATTGGCGTGAGCATAGGTGAACTCAAAGTCTAGCGTCCTCGCTTGTCTCACTTCTGCTTTTGACTTATTTTTAAAATGTTTTTGAGCAATGTGTGCCTTCAAGTCAATTTCAGTCCTGAAAGCTCCAACGAACTTCTCTCGTGCGCATTCCCCCTCCTCGCATAGGTAATGCTCTTTTCGAAAATGTACTCGGAGAAAATCGTAGTCTCTGAAATATTGCAAAATAGAATAATGAAAATCTCTGCATACATAAAGCAAATAGCAAAATTAAGAATATAAAAGGCAATAAACAAAAATAAGACCAATTAAAGATTTATTTTAGGCTCATTAAATTTGCAAATCAATCAAAAAATGTTATTTCACTCAAAAAGCCACAAGACTGTAGCAGTTTTATCTGAACCATTTTATTAATAGTTTCAGTTCCTTTAAAGCAATTAAGATTCAAAACAACAGGAGGGAAGTGAGGGATCATCGTTAATCTTAAAAAACTATACTATACTCCGAAAATACAACAGTTAAAAAACAATATGTAACATGAATGAATCAGATTTATAATTACAATATTGCCATTATTTTCCATTTCTTAAATTTAAATTTTTTTTATTAAAGTTAAAAAAAAACTTGCATAATAAATTTCCTGTAGTGTAGATGTAATGCAGCTACACTTTGCTTTGTAATTCAATAAATTTTAAAACACTTTCAAAACAAATTTATTTCTTAAAACTGTTTAGTAAAAGATAAAATCTATTTTTTTTTTTTTTTTTTTAATTCTTAACCTCAAATCTGAGATGTATGCAAGAGGTGTAGATGCAATCTACACAGGTGTTTTTTTTTTTTTTTAATGAGGTATAATGATCAAGTTCATTTTCACTGTATTACTTTTTCCACTGCCATATAGCAAAGTTCGTGTGTGCAGCAGTATTTCATCAATTCTACTGTACCACACTAAAAAAAAACTGCTTTTTCCCAAGTGAACATAACTTTGAAATATAATCTTTGGATTTGGGTCTGCTAATGGACCCTACCTTTTTATATAATATATCAAACATTGATTCAACAAAAAACTTTTATCTTATAAAAAGACCTTTTACAAAATATGTTATTACAAAGCAGACCCTTCACATTACAGGGTATTTCAAAAAATATGACTCCACTTAAAAAAAAAAAACTGTCCAGGTTTTAATTCCTACTGCTACAATGAGCACTAGAAGATAGTATAATTAATTTAAAAAAAAAAAGGGTGGGGGGTTCGTGCATAGGGGAATCACCCTGACTGTCACCCTAAATCAGAACTTTCCACACAGGGCATATGACTTGCAGCATGCATTAAAAGGTTGAATGTATTAAGAACTGTTAATTTGGTAATCATTGGTTATATTTTGGTTTTTGAAAAATGCTATAATCATCCATAAACTATAAAATTAAATCTGAACTGGCTATGTTCAGTATTTTTTACCATACATGCATATCAGGTCAGGCGATTCTTTTTAATACACCTTGTAATTTTGGTTATTTTCAATATAGACCTTACACAAAATTCTTCATAATTATACTTTAAAAAGCATAACTTATCGTGGTTAGGAAATTTTATGCATTTTAACAATTTTTCTTACTTGTCTATTCTGATTTTTTTCATTTTGAAATCTGATTGTAAAAGCTGCTTAATTTAGATTACTATGTGATTCTACATTTTCGACGTTAATAATTTTATTTTTACTACAGTAACCCCTTGCTACATCGCCGATTCGGATATATCCCCCTTTCCTTTGTCTCCCCAAAAACTATATAGTATATTTTTTAAATGTTGCTTGACATTTGCCATCGCAGATTTTTTTTTTTTTCTTTTTAAGTATTTCTCAGAAAAATTTTTTTTCTCCTGTTTAATCATTGAACAAAACTGACATATTTCCCATACACTTAGGTTGTTACAGTTTAAGCTGTAATTTTTTATTTATATTATATTCCACCATAATACAATAAAAATATTGTTATTTTACATATTTATTTATTATTATTATTATTATTTTTTTTTTTTTTTTGAAGAAAAATTGGTCGAGTAATTTCATTCGGATTTTATAAAGATAAGCATCTTAATATGATAAAAAATCAATCTTTTTGTAGCAGCATATGTAACTTATTTCTACGTTAATCAAACGTACTTTTTAAGACCTTGGCTACATCACGTTTTTCGATATATTGCTCTTTTTTTTTTGTTGTCTCCTGACAAACATGATAACGAGGTTTTACTGTATTACAGAAGAACTTCAATCATACGTCCCTTATTGATCTGCATGATACAGATCAAATTTGTAGCCTAAATAAAAAATTTCTGCTTACATAGAAAATCAAAATAGCAAGAATGCAACAATAAGTACACTAAAAATTCACTTTTGATTTAGATCTATCAATGATAAAGCGTTTGGGTGACTATGCTTTATTCAAACAACACTGGTGTATGAAACAGAACACTGTGAACATGATTCCTTGCGGGAAAAAATATTTTCATGTTTATGGAGGTTCCATAAACACTTTTTTGCAACATTGTGGCAAAACATGTTTTTTTTAATCATAAAGTACAGTAATTGTGCTTATTCATCAATTTGTTTGACTTATTACCTATCAGGGTTCGAAAATATCATAATAATTTCGAAAATATCCGATATTTTGATATATATATAGGATATTTAGATATATATCCAATATTTTGAATTATCACAAAATAAAGTCTTCAAAATAGTAAATGCATCCTCAAATCACTCTCTAATTTCTTGTATTATAATTATAATATGTAGACTTAAAATGAATGTTTCTTTCATTATTTATATCTAATATTTCAGTCAACATTTCTATCAATTTTAATGGAGTATTAGCTGTTTTACTCATTTTTCTTCTGTTAGCTACTTTTACAGTTATATGATTCAAAAATAAGTAATATGCATTAGTCGGTGCATAGTCATAAGACATTTTCTTTTTTCGCTGAGCAATGCTTAAAATTTAATTAGGCACTTTTAATATATCAATTAAAATTGTTGCATTACTAATAATTTTATGAATATAAAATACAAGCAAAAAGCAATATTAGATTACTTTGTTATATTAATGATGTATTATACATTATAAAATATAACAAATAATCTTTTGGTTATTTTCAATAATGAATAAACGAAATTACTATGATTAACATACCTTTTATATTGAAAATACCATAGTTGAAAAAATTAATAACAAAAGTATCAAAATATCATGATATTTTCAAAATAAATATTGGATATATATCGTGATATATATCGGCGAACCCTGAACCTAATGCTACTTGGATTATCCAGGTTTTTCGATCATTCAGTTCGTTTTTAGCCCCAGTTAGTCCAGATCAGGGGCGGTATTTCAGCATTTCGTTTGGGGGGTCAAGTTTCTTGAACATGAATTTCCTCAGTACGGTATAAAATAGATATTGGTTAACAAGAAGTGGTAATAAAATGGCTTTAATGTAAAGAATAATTAGGTTTGTTAAGAACAATTAAAATTTTTACAGCCGAAGCTTTAAATTTATTTTGTAATAAGTTATCTCACAAAACATCTCGGTACTAGTTTTTATTTTTTAGTAAAGTTTCAATCTGCTATTTGTGGAGACAGGAAGAACAGAAAATTTTGCGACTATATTTAATCAATATCCAGAATTTTGCTTTATTTCCAGTGCAGCTAAAAATGAAGGTCTTCCTTGCCTCCTTGCTGTGCTTCGAAGGTAATTCTCAAACCTCCTGACACACTCAAGTCAAAATTGGTTGATGCTCAGTTCTCCCACAACTTTCTGGTTGTGTGCTGAGTCTTTTGCAGTGATGAAGAGGTTCCATTGTAGCCTTGAAATAGCTATGATATATTTTCATGTTAATTTGTGCTTTATTTAAGTTGGTTTTTCAATTTAATCACAAAAATCAGCTTTCAAATGACTGACCAAATTGAAACAGTCAAAAAACAATGGAAGCAAGAAAATTATGTCAAAAAACACATTTCCTTCAGATTTCTCTCTTTAAAAGAACCAAGAAAGCTTTTTAAATTGGGCTAGTATTTATTTTGTGTCAAAAAAGTCTCGTCGCAATTCACAAAACAATTCCTTTTCCCTCTTGCTACTACTTATATATATAAGGGATATATCTCTTTTTCGTTTTCTATAACCGAACTACATAATATTGAACTTAAGACCAATAATAAATATATCTCATCAAATCCTGTCTCAATTTCGTGAGAAATTGAATTGATCATTTTATTCAAAATATTTATTTAATGTTTTGGCTAAAACTTTATGCGGGTTTTGTCACCTCTTCTACATCGGCATACAGTAAAAACTGCTGTGGAAAGTTCTCTCACAAAGTTCCACACTTGGTTCAAGTATGCATTAGTGCGAAAATTACTAAGAGTTTCAATTGTCAATCCAAGAATTAAGATTAGCGGATTGAAATTTTTATGATAGTGTGTAACAGTGTTCAAAAAAAACCTCCACTGTATAAAGTAAACAAAAATTCAAACAAAGGTCACTTCCCGGTAATTCCCTGGGGGCTTTTATAGATTCAACTCTTGAATACCATCTTGTGTCACTCAGAGATTGTCAAGTAAAGAGACTCAAGATATAGTTGTTGATTCGAAAGTTTTTTTTTTTTTTTTTTTGATGTGGGATGTTTTTTAAAAATAACATATCTTTACAAAACGTTTCCATGAAAGCATATAATTCCTCCAGTTGCTAAAATGTATTTCTAGTACAAGGCATCAATGAGCACTTGCCAGCTCAACATTAAGTTATAATATGATCATAAAATTTTTTGTAAAATGACATGGAGTTAACGCGTAAAAATTACGCAGTCTCATCGCTGTACGGGAATCTCGTACAATATGCACCATCATAACATAGAGTACACAATTTTGAAATATTTAATCCATATGAAGAGATTATTTCATCTTTAGTTAAGGCAAACAATTATCCTATATCAGTTTTTTCTGTTCTGAATATGCAGGCAAATGATTTTCTAAGTTATCTAAATTGAATTTACCCATTTTTTTTTATTACTCTTAGGGAAAAATTTGGAGGTGCAATCGCCCCCTCTCGCCCCCCCCCCCTATTTGCCGCCCCGAGTCCAGATAAACAAAGTTGTACTGTCTTTTGAATCCTGCTTAATTTTTATATTTTGCATGGGGGAATACTCAACCCTTCTGTGTTTCCAGACCGTGAGAATGATCTAACCAAACCAATTAGAAGGAATTTTAAAACCCTAGAAGAAAGAGAGTAATACTAAAGCTACATCTTCTGAGAAAATCACCTTGTGGTGGTTTTTCCTTACTTAAAAAACTCATCACTACCATCAGCATCACAAAAGTGGCAAAAATAATGTTCTCTCCTTAAGTGGCGAAACAAGTCGTCGGCATCTACGTATCTCTCGTCACAGAAACCGCACAAAGGATGACCTCGATTTGAAGGATTGTTAGGATCTCCTCTTTTATGCAGTGCTAGATCCTTTCTTGAATAAGCTGTCCTCTCAAAAGAAAATATCTGAAAAACCAAAGGAATAGTAAGATTTTCAAAAGAAGTAGAGGATGTGTATCAATCTTAGTACTTTTATAGCTTATGGATTACAAAACTGAATCATTTCACATAAAAAATCTCTCTCAGTATATACAATATATTGTCAAGGGATCAGGAAAATTATCATTAAATGGAGGATAAATAAAATGAAGGTAGGATTGAAAGTGATTGTCAACATCAAGTTATTAATGTTTAAGTGGTAAAATTGCACATAAAAAAAGTGTAACATTTATCTTTTTTTTTTCAGTTGATCTTTCTCAAAACGGAAAGAAATGATGAATTAACTGTTGTTATTTTTATACTAAATCCGTTTTTTGCTGCATGCAGCTTGAAACCAGCTTAAATGTGCATTAAATCATTGCATCGCTGATGATCTCATTTGGGTAAATTGCTCAAAGGAACTGGTTTGAGTTTATGCTCTAAGTTCCTTGGTTTTTTTTTTTTACTCAACTAATTGAGTTTCTTCAAAGCTTTTGGGTTAGGAAAAAGCAGCAGTTGTTTTGCACAAACAATGATATTCTTTTCTCTGCATGTGAAATAATTGCTAAATAATGTCTAAAGTATCTCATGTTTGAGAATTCATCACTTGCTTGCTTGATTTTCACAATTTTTGTGATATGTTGTCCAGTTCGTGTCATTGCTTTGCAATAGCTTGAAGCACTAATGAATGAATGAAATGAAGGAGAGGGGGCTCAGCAGAGCCACGCACAGCGACCAGAGGTCTATTGTACTAAACCTCAAACAGAAGTCCAAAAAGACCAGTAGCCGAAACAAAGATTAGCAGGCATTTAATGGGAATATCTCCCAAGGATTAAGCAAGTGGCGGCCAAGGTGTTCAAACCTGTAGGCAGAAAAGACATAGCAATCACACAGAATATGTGGCAGCAGTTTCCTCATGAAAACGACAGCCTCTACAAATTGGATCGTCAGTGACGCCCATTATATTACTATGCCGCTTCAAGGTACAATGACCAGTAAGAAGGCCGATAGCCCTTCTGACGCTGTTACAGTTCAGACTTAAGAGCTCCTTTGTCCCAATACTAGGGCAACCTCTATTAAGTTCTTTCGCTTGCCGCTGTCGATCAAGGTTGCGCCAGTTATAGTACTGTTTTTTACCAAAAATATCAAAAACAACAGTCCTGATAAGATTTTTCGAAATCCCAATTGCTGGCTCAGGGACAACGAAAGGGATATCAGAGCCTTTCCATGCAAGATAGTCGGCTTTTTCGTTGCCCTGCACTCCAGAGTGTCCAGGTACCCAACAAAGGGTAACCTTGTTCAGTTTTGCAAGATTGCAGAGCAAATTATAGCAATCCTAAACGATGTGGATGTCATAACAATCTCCCCAGCCCCAGTCCTTTCATTCATTTTAGAACATCGGTGTACCAGAGAGTGCAACCTTTACCATGAGATAAGGCAACATTTTTCCAGTCACTGCGAGAAGGAAAGATAACCTGATAAGGCTTGTCAAAAGCATACTCGCCAAGCATGTAGTCACTTGGCAGGCCAGAAAGAGGATGAGGAAGTACATCTTCATCAAAAATTTTCCAGGAAAGGTAACAAGAGTAGGCTTTCCATTGTTTTGAGCATTTAAGCCTCTCCATACACAAAAAAGCTTCAGCTTCAATCCGCATATGGAGCGGGCATAAACCTAAAAGTAGTTCTAGTACAGCAGTAGGTGTTGTCCTAATACATCCAGTCATGGCTATGCAGACCATCCTCTATAGCTTGTTGAGCTTATTTCTAGCAATGTCAAGTTTGGTTCTTGACCACCAGCACTAGTGAAAGAAATACTAAAACTATTTTTTTGAAATGCATCATCGACTTCATGCTATAAAAATTTTGTATTAGTGGCTCAGTAACCAGGTGATGAAATGGATTTGAAGAATGAAATTATTTATTTATTTACTGCTGAACTGGATTTAGTACTATTTCATTAATTATAAAAGCTTATACACTTTTGAAGCTGAATAAAAGGATATTTTTCTTCAGAACTTTTTTTCAAGTGCTCATTTTATAACAACATAACTCTGCTGTAAATTCTTTCGAGATATGAATGAACTTTTGCTCAAACCAACAGTTACAAAAGCTGATGTAATCGGATTTCGAAATGTGCAATAACAGCTAAAATGCAGAAATTTTAAGCCCAATGCATTACAGTTAACCGGTTTGCATTACACATAATTTACTAATCTAGAATGACTGAATAATAACACTAAAAATTGAAAATAATCCTCACCTTTAAATTGTCAGTACAAAGATCACAGTAATGAAGTTCATGAGTTCTTCTCATATGTTCCTTCAGCTTTTGAAAGGATATAAGCAGTTCAGCACAAATATTACATCGGTTTTCCAGTAGCACTTCGAATGCATGCTGAATAATGCCATCTTGAAATGTAACTTGGTATTTCTCATTCCTCAAAGAAAATTTTTCAGACACATCCAAATAAGGTTGTTTGACATGAGTAAAAATTACCTAAATAAAAATAAAGCCGCTAATAAGATCCAAGACAAACCAATAGGGAAAGGAATAGCCAAACATATAAAATAAAACAATATTTAGAATAACGTCTACTTTAACAGAATACTGAATTCTGTTGAAGCTCCAAGGTTTAATATTCTTAAAAAGTAACATATTGAAATTAGCTGACTTGTGTGATACATTTGCCCTTGACAGTGGTAAGGTTAATTTTTTGAAAAACTGCAAATGGGTGAGTTTCTTTTTCCTTTGATAGCAGTTGAAAAATTATACAAAAACTTCAAAATTATGCTTTACTTTAGTTTTATGAAACCTTAATGAAAAGCATTCACAAATAAAGAAAATCACTCAAAAGCCATATAATTTAAGATATTGAAATATACCTTGTTAAAAAATCAACATTTTCTTTTCTTATTTTAATGCAACAACTGCTATGGTTCAAAAAATTCTGTAATGAATTTGAATTATATATTTTTGAAAATTTTAACCAGAAAGTTTTACTCAAGCTCAAGAAATTTTAACCCAAGGAAAAAGTTATAAAAAATAACATTTTTTGGCCTATGCTACATAGAACCCAATCTTTCACAACGCTCAAAATAGCCCCTAATGGTCATCTGTCTCCGAATGCTACACATTAATGCAATTCCCGATACAATAACCAAATAAATTGCCTTTATTTAAAAAATATATATATTGCAAAATACCATGTAAAAATAAATGCCTTTTCCGATTTTAATTTGACATGCTAGTTTAGACTCTTGCAAAGAGATTATATCTGCATAAAAATTTGGATCAGAACTCTGCAGAGCAAAAGTCATTCAAAAGCGACATTTTCTGACCCGTAGTTGACCAAACCTATGACTTTCATGCTATTCACAAGACGCTCGAACCGACACAGCTAACAAGGCCTCCTTCCCAGGACGATATATATTAAAGCAATGCTTTTTTTGAAAAACCATCGCATCATGAATTGTCTGTTTGTTTTTTGCCTAAAGCGGTGAAAAAATCTTTAAAATGCTGCCTCTTTTGAGAAGTTAGATTTATTATTGAGGATGTTATATAGCCTTCCCATAAAGAAATAAAAATAAATAAAAAAATAAAATAAAATACATAAATAAATAAATAAAAATAAATTGAGAAATAATATAAAATTGTCGAAACCAAAGGCGGCTCGTATGGGGGGGGGGGGGGCAACAGCTCCCTCACTTTCAAAAGCGGCCTTGCACCTCCACTTTTTTAATTTTAAAATTATCGATCGATCAAAAAATGCGAGTATTGATGAATTTGCGTTTTACAACAAAAAAGAATCAACTTAAAAGTGTGTTTTAATTTTTCTCACGTTATTGTTTTCATAAAAACTAAAATTAAACTTGATAAACTTGAAATAGGGAGGGAGTCTATTGTGGCCATTTGTCTACATTTTTATTAAGATCATTTAATCAATAGTGACGTTAAAATCCAATAATTTATGCTCAATTAAAAAAAAAAATTCAACTTTAAGGGCATCGTCCACCTGAATTTTGGACTTCCCCCTCCCCCCACCTTCTGCTGTCTGCTCTGCCCCAACTTTTTTGGTGCACCAGTTGCCTGTATAGTCGAACCTCATTAAATTGGGACTCACAATAAGACTCTTCAATTGCATGCAGTATACCTAAGACCCGGTTATTCCATCCAGAGACTGCAGTTTTGTCCTTTGTTATGAACTCATCAGTCCAGGGGTGGATTTAGTCTATTCAAGAGGGTGGCAGTTGAAAATTGTAAAAGCCACCCCCCCAAACCCGTCATGTAAGGGGGCAAGGAGTTAATTGCCCCCTTCCTGTCTTTTAAGTACTAATTGCCCCCTATCGCCCCTCATGAACTTATCGTTCCCGTAAAGTGTCAAATCTCCCTTATGGGATTATCACCCCCAGGGTCGGACACCACTGTTATAAATAATAGCAATGTATTATCATACAAGTCAGCGTAGTCCATGAAAGAAAAAGGTTGGAAGACACATATAAAAATATGAAAATTATTAAAGTTCTAAAGGGGGGGGGGGCGAGCTTAGGTTCAAATTAGAAAGTGAGTAATGATGTCCAACCTCGACTACACTAACTGTCTAAACTTAATTTAAAACAAATTTGTGAAATGTACTTGATTGAAATTTATTAGTATCGATTGCTAGGAATTCCTTCAATTCTATATCATTGGTTTTAAAAAATGACGGTATACGAGGGGTCGGTTGCAACCACTGTCCCTATAGTAAATCCGCCACTGCATCAGTCTAGAATCGACAATAACTAAGCTGGAGGCAGATATCATTGCATTGAAGCCGAGTGAGCCAAAACTGGTAGCCAAAGTAAATTTAGCACACTATCGGTATAGTGCATGCGGTTTCGTGTTAGCCCAAGCTTGAGAGCGGTAAGGTACTGCTTAATAAGCAAACTTTGCCTTCAATTGACAAGTAACGAGTTGATTGTGCCAATGCTCTGGTCGCTCACTAGTGTCTTAAATTTACTTAAGCTACCAATAATTAGTAGCTAAATTGACACCAACAATTATTGTTGGTACTTTCAGCATCAATAACACGACATCCGCCTCCAGTTCGGTTAGTCTATTCCAGACTGATGAGTTGATAACAAAATTAAATTGATCAATTAACCAACGTTTTGAAGCACAAAAATTGCAAATTACTGCAGACACGTGTTTTGGAGTTACAAGGAACACGTGTCTGCAGAAGTTTGCAATTTTTTGGCTTCAAAGCGTTGATTAAATGATTCATTTAATATTGCGTGTAGTTTTGCAGAGTTTCCGGGATTCAGAGATGTTTTACTGCAAAACATCTCCCAATCCCGAAAACATCTACAAGAACATGGAATAGAATTCAACAGTGTTAAATGGTGTTCTACTGATGTTTATGACTGGTAAGACTTCTAGTTAACTTTTTAAACAAACATTAAAACATAACTATCTTAATGTGGAAAAAATAGGAAGGGTATAGTACACCCACCTATTTTGGGACTACTCATCATCTATCTTTTCCTATTTTTGCTCCTAATTTTCCAAAAACTGTTTAGCAAATTAGAAGCTAATATAGCATGTAGCAATGTAGATTACAAATAATTAATCAACACATAGCAAGCATGTTCTTTGAAGTAAACAAGGAGCAGTCTTACATAGTGATATGGATCAGGTAAATACCAGCGGGTAGGCAAATATTTTTTGGGTATTTACCCAAGGCCTGGGTAAATACTCAAAAATTGGATATTTTACAAAAATGGCAAAAATTGAATGGGATTTTTTTTTTAAATCTAAATATGAAATAATTGGTAAAACTGATACATACATATGTATTACACAGTTTATAATATTTTTTATTGAAAGACTTGATGAAATTATGAAAGAAACATATCGTGAACCAAAGAATCTTTCTTTTCAATGTCATAATTGGAGAAGTATAAGCAATTCAATGATGAACTTCAGAATTTCAAAGGCACAATCTAGATTAGTCATATCCAAAATGACAAAAAAAAAAAGCATGAGAGACGTTTGTAAGACTAGACTGAGAAGTTTTTAAAACTATGATGCTATTTATTTTATTGCTGTTTAAGTGATAATGTGGCAAATATAGAAAGTTTTCACATTAATAAGCAAAAAGAAATTTCAGTGTAAATCACTTCAAAATTGTCTGTGGCATACAATTGAAATTGTGAAAACGATAAAATGAAGTCGTGTATTACAAGCAATGCTCGTCAAAATTCAAAACCAAGAGGTGTCAAAATCTGCTACTTCTTTAAAACTTCCAGTAAGAAACCAGATGGGGCAGTTACTTGTACTGTTTCCATAGTTTAAAAGCTAACAAGTTTGTACTTCAAACTCTAGCTGTCAGTGAATCCCAGTTGTCCAGTGAATTTAAGAAAAGGCTCCTAGATGATGAAATTTTTTTGGCTTCATGTTAATAAAATGGTTCATATTTTAGAACCAATGGTGAAGTTGACTTTATCTCTGGAGGCAAATTATCTGCAAATACATTTAGTCTGTGGACAGTTCAACAAATTAGAGATTCTATTATTGGAACAGCTTCCCATGTCCCCTCTGTAAAAAAATGAAGAAAGAGAAATTTTGAATAAGTTTAAAAAAGGAAAGAATTTGGCATTGGTCCAATTCATCTTGCTGCAGATATTTTGGATCCAATGATGCAAAGCGGGTATCTGAAACCACCTGATCTGCTTGATGGTTTAACGTTTATCTATCAAGTTGGGAAGCATATGAAATTAGATAGTGTTCAACTGAAGACTGAACTTGTTCATTATAGGGAAAAGACTGGAATATGGGGAAGGAAAATATTGTGGAAAGGATTAGAGAGGATGAATCCTTTGTTATACAAATACAAATGTGACGACCAGCAACAGGCTCTGGGCCCAGCTAGGCTGGTCCTAGTCAATTAATTAGTCCCCAATGAAGATCAATGGCCCTCTTAAAGCTATCCACTCCCTTGCTCATTACCGCCTCTTCCGGTAAGCTATTCCAAGTGCCCACGACCCTGCTAAAGTAGTAGTTTTTCCTGATTTCCAAGTTAGCCTGAGATTTAAATAGCTTAAAACAATGACCCCTTGTCCTGCTTTCCCCACAAAAATTTAATCCATTTACATCTTTCATTTTGATAAATCTAAATAACTGAATCATGTCCCCTCTGACTCTCCTTTGCTCCAGGCTGTACATGTTAAGCCTATTAAGTCTGGTATCATAATCTAAATCTGAGAGTCCCCTTACTAATTTAGTTACCCTTCTTTGAACCCTTTCCAATACAAAAATATCTTTCTTCAGATAAGGCGACCAAAACTGAACAGCATACTCCAAATGAGGTCTTACTAAACTCCTATATAAAGGCAGAAGAACTTTCTTAGATTTGTTTGAAATAGATCTATTGATGAACCCAAGCATTTTGTTGGCTTTGTTACTAGCAATACTGCACTGTTGACTAAACTTGAAGTCCTGATTTATAAAGACACCCAGATCCATAACATTTTCTGCCTGATTTATGACTGAACCCTGTAAACGATATCTCATACGCTTATTTCCATGACCTAAGTGTAGCACTTGACATTTCCCTACATTAACTGCCATACCCCATTTATCTGCCCACTTAGTAATATGATCTAAATCCTCTTGCAGCTGTTTTACTTGTTCTTCATTTTCGACAATCCCCATAACTTTTACATCGTCAGCAAAACAATTCATGCTTCCAGAAATATTTTCATTGATGTCATTCATAAATATAATAAACAAAAGAGGCCCTAAAACTGATCCCTGAGGAACCCCACTTAAAACATCACTCCAATTAGAATGATTTCCTCTCACAACTACTCTTTGCTTCCTACCAGTAAGCCAATTTCTAACCCAAAGTAAAGTTTTTCCTCCTATTCCAATGTCAGCTAACTTGCTGAGAAGAACAACATGCGGTACCTTGTCAAAAGCTTTTTGAAAATCAATATAAACAACATCCACACATTTTTTGTTATCTAAAGCTGAGGTAACCTTGTCGTAGAAATGCAATAAATTAGTAGTACAGGATTTACCTTTCCTGAAACCATGCTGCAAACTAGTCAACAGACTATTAGTCTCTAAGAACATCATGATCTTAATTTTGATCAAAGTTTCGAAAATCTTACAAATCACCGAAGTCAAACTTACAGGTCTATAATTCCCAGCAATACCTTTAGACCCCTTCTTGAAGAGTGGCGTTATGTTAGCCAGCTTCCAGTCCTCAGGCACCATCCCCGAGTTATAAGAAGCATTGAAAATATTCAAAATAACATCCACTAATTCCTCTGCACATTCAACTAAAATTTTTGGATAAATATTATCTGGTCCCGGAGCTTTAGTTGCTTTAATCTTTTTCAAATGAAATAAAACCTCCTCCCTGGAAAATACCAAATCCTCAAGCTGTATAATAGCTTGTGTCTTGTTAGTGTCAACTGTTGAGATACAGTTATCGTTAAACACACTGGAAAAAAAAGTTATTTAGAACATTTGCAATATCCCTATCGTTTTGGATTAAATTTCCATACTCATCAACCAAAGGCCCAATTTGACTGTTTCGAGCTTTCCCGGAATTAGCGTAAGCAAAAAACCTCTTAGGGTTCCCATCAATGTCATCTGCCAGCCTTTGCTTCAATTCCCTTTTCTGAATCCGTACCAAATACTTAAAATTTCGCCTTGCCTTACCATACTGGAGCCTCTCCGCACTCTGACCAGTTTCTTTAAACTTACGAAAAGTGGCTTGCTTATAATTATGAGCTTCTTTAGTCTCCCTGGAGAACCACATGGGCCAAATTTTGGTACTAACACCTTTTCTCCTAAATGGAACATAGTCCCCAACGGTTTTAGCAAGTTTATCCTTAAATTCCGTCCACTGCTGATCTACTTCGCTATTTTCCAACCCTGACGAAAAAACCTCTTTCAAGCTCTGCCTAAGTGCAACAAAATCAGTGTTTCTAAAATTGGGCACAAACCTAAAATTATCATCTTTGCACACTTCAAATTTAACCCGGAACCTAATGCTGTTATGATCACTATCTCCAATATGCTCCCCTACACTCAACCCCTGAACAAAACTACCTATGTCACAAAAAACTAGATCCAAAATCGCCTCCTCTCGAGTTCCCTGAGTTACAACTTGATCTAAGAAACAGTCACCAATTACTTTTAAAAATTCCTCTTCTTTGCCATTACCAGGGTAAAAATTATTCCAATCAATACCCGGAAAATTGAAATCCCCCATTATGATAACGGATCCCTTACTGGACATGTCACTAATAATACGGTACATCTGTTCATCTTGTCCGTGGTTTGAATTAGGAGGCCTATAAATGTTTCCAAAGCGTAGCTTTTTGCCCTTACTGCTCATCAACTCCAGCCAAACCATATCAATATCAGTAGGCTTATCATTTATGACCAATTCATTGCAAATAAAATTGTCTCTAACATAAAATAAAACCCCACCACCTCTTTTACCTACTCTATCCTGTCTGAACAAATTATACCCAGCAATATGTAATAACTCTGCATCAGATTCGGTAGCCCATGTCTCTGTAATTCCAATAACATCCAACTTCTCATCCATAACTATGCTTTTCAATTCATCCATCTTGTTCCTAATACTGCGAGCATTGGTATAGAAAACTTTAAGCATGCCTAAGTTGCTTTTATTTAACACCCTGAAATTTCCTAAATTACAATTGTTAACATTACTACTCTTGTTCGTCACTTTATTTCCATTTCTAGCAATACCCAAAAAAATTTCATTCTCTCGATACCTGATGCTTGAACCATGCCCCCCATTCCAACTTAGTTTTTTGACTCCGAAGCCCTTAAAATTAATCCACTAACCATTTTGACCCCTGTAGAGCTCAGATGCAGGCCATCCCTAGCAATCCAATCACGTTTACAATGACTCCATACATCAATGAACCTGATACTGCGCTTTTCGCAAATTGACTTCAGTAGCAAGTTCAAACACCTCGCACGTTGATTTAGCCAGCTCCTATGCACTCCATACCTGGGAAGCAAACCAACCACTTGGTGGAGAAGTTTACGTGGAACCAGTATTATATAGTAGAAGTGGTTTTGTGAATTTGAAGTACTCATGTCCCATGCAGAGACATACAATACACACAATATTTCTTTAAATATGTGATCAAAATACAATTTTTGGGCAAAAATTTATTGTTTTGTATATAGTTGGTTATATATATACATAGTGGAATACATACAGAAAGTATTTTAGTTGAATATAAATTTTTGAAATAAATACCCGGGTAAATACCCATTTTGGGTATTTACCTGGGTATATACCCTGGGTATTTACCCCTAAAAATAAATACCCGGGCATTTTACATTACTAGCCCCCTGCATAATGTAGACGAACGCACGAACGGCGTTCGCAGAAAATTTTTGGCTCTGCAGAAAATTTTTTAATTACTAAACGTTAATTTTTAAAAAAAGAAATTTTTAAAAATCCCAGTTTATTTCTCTTTCTTCTGAATATTTCCCTGTCTGCTATTCTTGCCCTGTCTTCTTTGGTTTTTTCTTGTGCAAAATTAATCTAAAAAATAATGATTTCTTCTTGAAATCATGATTATAGTACACTAATTACTTAAAGACAAAGGAGCAAACAGTTGTTTATTTTACACAGCCTGAATTGTGTAAGAAGATAATTCAAGCTATATAAAATAAATAACCTTACAGACTACGAAACAATGGTCTCTATTGGTGAATCCTGCTGTAAATTGAGATCCAATGCAGTGGCGTTGAGAAAATAAAATAGCATAGATAATCCACACTTCATTAATTTTACTTTTTTAACAGATAATACCTAGGAAATACGGTATTTACTTTTGCAGAAATACTTAATTTTAAACTGAGTAGTTTTTGTTGATTTGTTTACAAAATCAAATATCTTCATAAATTTTTCAAGTAAAAAGCAGGTAGCTTATGTTTTATCTTAGTCAACAATTTGAGTAGTTTCAGATCTACATGAATTTTTTCACTACAAAATGAAAATAATAATAATGATCATGTGATTGATATTGAGCAAAAAATAATGGTTAAGGCAGTTTTCTTCCCTTGGTGAAAAATTAGCATAAACTAGATGTTGTTGCAAAAAAAAAAAAAAAAACATAAATAAATAATGATTTTAAAGCACTTTTTTTTCTGTCCTTTTTATATTCGGATATAAATTTAATTCTTTATTCAAGGATGAATTAGGCAAAATAATTATTTGAGGAATTTTTTCCAGTTAGGATTTATGTTTGCAGAAAGTTTTTAATTTTATCAAAGTCTGTCAAGGAGATTATCAATGCATACATAAAGTTGTGAGCTTTACAATACAGTCATCCCTCACTACAAACCCCCCCCCCCCTTCAACTTTCGCGGCTTCACTACTTCGCGGTTTTTTTCAGTTTTTTTTTTCAAATTCAGTAACATCGCTCGTGTAAACTTTTTCCTACAAAAGAATAACAATGGATGTCTTTTTACGTAAGCTGAGCTCTTCTGAGGTGTGTAGTTGTCTAGTTGAGGGAGTGGAGGTATAAAATCACCGAAGAAAATAAAGGGAATCGCTGTCTCAATTCAACCGTTAAACACTAACTGGAAAGTATAAATTACTGTATTATTACTAGGTAATTCATCATCGAACAAGTTGAGCTATTTTCATAGATAAGTAGATAGATTGTAAGAATTTCATGTATGTGTGTGTGTGTGTAGTTTATTTCTCAATGATTAACAATGTGATATATATTTCGTCTAATTTTGTGCAATATATTAAGTAATACAAATGTAATGGTGGCAAAGGATGCTGTTTCATGTCTAGTGGGCTCTAACTATGTTAGAAACGTATATAAGTTGTCGTAGAGTAAGTTTCATGTGCTCTAATTAGGAAAATATTAGGTTTATAAATACAGAATCCTACTTTGCAGAAATTCAGTTATCGCTGTAAAAGTCTGGAATGAATTAACCGCAATAAACGAGAGTTAACTGTATAACAAATCTGAGATTAACAGTAATACCAATTTAAACTTTGCTATTCAAAAAACAAATAAACAAACTATAAAATGCCTTTGCTTTAATTTTCCATCTTTTCAAAGTTTCTTCCAATAAGAGAACAGTAAAAATTATTTCAATTATAAAGTTGGATTTTTGCAAATTGTTTGAATCTGTAGAATTAACCAAGGAGTCATTTTTATAAAGCATGGCTGAGAATTCTCATTCTCATTCTCATTCTCATTGAATGTTTCACAAGGCCTAGGCAGAGCCTATTTACCTCGAGTCAAGTAGGGTGATGAGAGTAGCCAAAATATGCAAAAGCATACCTAGAAGGGAAGAGAAAGGGGGGGGGGGGAGAAGAAAGCCTATGGGCTCGTTAGGGCGACGAGTCCGGCGATGACGGCTTGGAGCTGTTGCTGCTGGGCCTGCATTTGTGAGAGCGCCTGTGCGAGCATAGTCAGAATTTGACTGGTGTCTGGCTTTGCAGAGAATGTTGACTGTTGAAGAGCAACGGGTCGTGGGATGAAGTCCAGAGGAGTGGTTGTCGGCTTGATGAGGGGGCGAGTCCAGGCGTTGCCGGATGCATTCGGGAACATTCTGGGTGGTTTTGGCTGGCGAGGCTTGGGACGAGCAGGACAGACTGGTGCATTGGCAGTGTGTTCGCCGCCACATAGAGCGCAGCAGGCTGGGGTATCCTTTGTTTTCGTACACTCAAACGAGCGATGGTCCCGAGCACACTTAAGACATCTGGGAGCACGATAGCATTTGGCGGCAGTATGTCCATAACGCTGGCACTTGTAGCATTGTATGGTGGTGCTTTTGGGGCGAAGTTTTTCTATTCGGATTTTCAGGAAGCCAATGTCGTGTAGGTTGAAAATTTCATCAGCATTGTCCGATTTCTGGAGGAGCACGATGAAGAGGGGAATGAGTTTCTTTTCAGGCCCGGTCCGCATTTGGATGACTTTAATGGGGTCGTAACCTTGTTCCTTGAGAGTGGAACTGATGTCCTCAGTCGAGTAGTCAAGGGGGAGGCCACGGATGACTACCTTGAGTGGTCGTTGTTTCGGGAGAAGGCGGCTGTGGAATTGGAGGTTGTGGTCCAACAGGTAGCGTTCGATGATCTCAACATCTTCTTCTATGCTGAGGAAAACTTGAAGGTCAGAACCAGAAAGTTTTCCTTGGACCTTTCCAGCGCAGATGTCAGCAAATTCAGCCAGGAGCTTGGATGGGGAGGGAGCATCCGCCACGATTATGGGAGGTGGTGAGCGACGTCTAGCTGCACTAGGTTTGGCAGTGTCATCTGCTGCCGTACTAGGATCCTGGCTTTTCTGGGGGGGTTCTTCGGAAGCTAAGACGTTAAACTTGTTTTTGGTGGGAATGTTGACTTGCACCTCGGGCCTGTGATGGGGGGTCTCAGGAACGTCATCAATCGCTTGGTTGATCTCCATATCGTCGTCGCTGCTGTCGTTGAAGAGAGTTGCGATCTTGTTTTCGACGTTGTCAGAGAGAGCCATGATGTCTTTCTGTACTTGAAGGTCGGCTGCTGTCCAGTCGGTGGACTTGGCTGATCTGAAGAGGTCGGTCCTGATGGCCTGTAGATAATTTGAAATTCCTTTGAGGGATGGTTCGTCGGAGGAAGATTCAATTTTTGATAAAGTTTCCATGGGGTCAAAGTCATATTTTTCTAAGACAGCATTAAAGGATTTTGTAGACATGGTCCTGCGTCCGGATGAGTCGCTCCTAGTGGAGGTCGTTGAAATAGTTGAAAGAGATGGAGAAATGGGTTGATGTGCGGCCGCCTCCCGGGGGACAGTTTCGATGACGGAGTTAACTCCGCCGGCCCTGACAAGGGCCTCTACGCTGTAATCCCCGGAGCGACGGTTCGCAATCTTCCGCGCTGGTTGCCGTGGCATCGAGACGAAGGAAAAAACACGTCCGAATGATGGCTGAGAATGGGCAGAGTTCACCATATTTATAAGAAATAAGAAAAAATTTTAACACAGTGGATTCTGGTTAATAGAACCACATTGGGACTGGACTATTTTGATACTAATAACCGGTTGGTCCAACTAAGAGAACAGGACCTGTGTAGCTTCACCGAGCATGCTATATACAAAACGTTTAAATGTCATTATGTTCGTTGGGAACCCAATATATGGTGGGCATACAAAGAAGAAAAATTATATTGCTTACAAAATATTTTCATTGAAAAATAAGATAAATGTTACAAAAAATCTTGGTACACTTGTTCAACAACGTGTTCAGACAGATACGGTTTTAGTTGCATTCCTTTTAGTCAGTATCGACTAGCTTCAATAACCAGAAGTCTTTAAAAATGCGAGGGTGAAAAAATAAGTTAAAAAGGTACTAATCAGCCATTAAAAATTCCAATGAATTACTTATTTTACAAACTGAAATTTTTTTAAAATAAATTTACATGTTATTGAATGTGCCCCAAGGTTGTCCTATCTTGTCCACCCCGGAAAAAATCGCCAGAAAAAACCGTCCCGGACAAAATGTCATTTTGTTCATTTTTTTGGTAAACTGAAAGTTTTTAGTTAAATTTTGAAAATAATAAATAATTGTATAGATTCTTCCAATTCAAGTAATATTTTAATTTTAAAATAGCATACATAAATATGTATATAACCAATAGTTTGAAAAATATTTTAAAGTGAAAATGAAAAAATTAAGATCAGTTGAAGTTTATGTAAGTGTGTATATAAATCAAATGAGTGTTAATAAGTCATAATGCCTGTAGTCGTATTTATAAAAACAAACACATCAGCTGTACATTTTATTGTGTTTATCTGTGATGTGGAGTTTTATTGCTTATAATAAATGCATTCATAAAATTAAAAAGTAGAAATAAAAAGTTTTTAAAGGTTAGAGTCTCAAATCATTAAAAAAAAACTGCTTGATATTAATAAAGGAAATGTTGGCATGAAAGGAAATCTGTAATACAAGTTTTTTGTAATACAAGTTTGATGATCAGCAACAGACTCTGAAACCAGCTACGATGTTCCTAGTCAATTTATTAGTTCCCAAAGAAGACTGATGGTCATTTTAAAGCTATCTACCCCTTTGCTCATTGTAGTCTCTTCCGGTGCACTGTTCTGAGTACCCGCAACCCTACTAAAGTAGTAATTTGTATGACATTAACATATCCATAAAAACATGTAGAGTACATAAATATTTTACTATGGGGTGGCATTAATAAAAACTCCAAAAATATAACAGTAAAATGTTTTTAGTTTATAAATCTTCGTTTTGTATGTATGTCTCCAAGCATTTCATTTGACTTTTCCTTCGAGTTTATTTTCTACTATTATAATATATAATAGAGTAATCATGCCCAATAGCTTATTCATTCTTAAATTTTATTACTTTTCGTTTTGTATGTATGTCTCCAAGCATTTCATTTGACTTTTCCTTCGAGTTTATTTTCTACTATTATAATATATAATAGAGTAATCATGCCCAATAGCTTATTCATTCTTAAATTTTATTACTTTTAAGTAAATTATGATCTAAAATTAGTTGCACCAATGTGTAATTAAAATTTTTTGAATTTATGAAATTTAAATGATTATAATTCGTAATAGATGATGTATTAGAATTATATACTAAATTTATTACACCATAACAATGAATTTATGTGTGGATAATCGGTTGATTTTTCATTTCATCCAATTTCTTCCGGCGTTCCGGACTTTTTACAAAGAAAGTGGACAAAATAGCAACCCTGGCTTTAACTAAACAAAATAAATTAAATTTTATTTTTTTCTTTTTGACCCCTGCTGGAACAATGCCACCATGCAACATGAGTTTCCTCAACCATTTTTTTAAATGTATATTGCTGAGTTTGATTGAAAGTTACAAGGAACCCTTATTGATTTTTTTAGCACTGACTATTAAGTTCCTTGACCCACTTGAAACTTGCTTTGAACAGCAAATTTGTCTTTTTTCTAATTTGTTCTCCTGTTCCCTGGTCCGACTAAACGGATTTTTGATCCCAAAGCGAAAAATATTATGCTTGTGTAATGGGATTTGCTTTGGTTCTTTAAGATTTGGTCCGAATAAGCAGCTGGTCTGATTAACCGGTGGTGCAATTAAGCGGATTCCACTGCATTTAGTAACTAGTTACGTGTATAAATAAATGTACAATTAATACTCTTTCAAATGTTAATTACAAGTCTGCTGAATAAAAAGAAATACAAATTCCGAATAGAAATTGCACAATATAGACAGGAACAACAACCTTCTTCAAAAAAAAATGTGCTTCCTTAAAAGGCAAAGCTAATACAGTGAAGAGGACAATCAATTGCTTCATCAAATCACAAAAAGTAAAGTAATATTTAAATTCTTAAACATTTAATAATGAAAGTCATACCATGGGCATATTCGTTCGACATATCGGGCACTCGTTTGTTTCACACAATACCCTCATTCGCGTTGAGCATTCGTAGCAGACAGGATGATCGCAAAGTCCAGTAGCAAAAATTTTGATATCGCGACAGCAAAGGACACATTCCTCCAGATCATCTGATTTCATTTCTCGGCAATGTATTGAATATGATGGCTAAGAGTATTCAGGTTTTTCTTAATTCTGAAATTTTAATTGTAAAACACACACACTACAAATAAATATATAATTTAAATCACCATATCATTCACCTATGTAATACCTGTTGTACGTCACACTCGCACAGATTTTTGTCAGTTACAAATTCAGTCAACATTTGTGAAAGGAGCGAAGAGTCGGTGGGGAGGGAACACTTTTTTAACAAGGAAATTTGCAGATCAAAGGGTTCAGGTCATCAAAGCGTATATTACTATTTTTTAGGGATTTTCAAGATCATTATTGCTACTTATAAAGATAAAAAAAACTTGTCCAACAAAAAATTCGTGTTTTAAGTTGAAGAAAATTTGTAAATAGATTTCTTAAGTTAATTTCCCAATCTGGAAAACTGAATTACCACGAAATAACTTCTGACTAATCATAAGCAAAAAAGTAATTGAAAAAGAGTTGTTTATTGCTAAACTTTGCATAGTATTCGATTTAAAAAAAGGAGTCCTAGTAGTCAGTAGTCGCTCGCCTCCATTCTCCATTGCGTGCCCCAGATCGCTTGTTTCTAATAAATTTCATTATTTTTAATAGAACACTTTAATAAAAATCAGTTATGATTCAACTCAACTTCAAAATCATCTAATTTATTTCGCTTTTCTGATTAATTAATGAATTCCTGATTATTCCAAAAAGCTCATATCACTTATATTTGTTTCCCTTTTCAATTACAGCTTTCTTATTCTCTGCTGTCAATTATCATTTTTCGCATTTAATATTTACAGAAGAGATGATTTTCTTCGGTTTTTGTTTTTGCTTCTGCTATGATGAGATGACAGCCATTTGGAGGGGTCGAAGGAATAGTCGATTGTCTCTTTAGGAGGGGGAAGGGAAGTTGTGTCGAATGCTATTTTGTTTTAACTTCTCCCACCCTTCCTAAACTAGGTGGGAAAGGTTCGTGCTCTTTTTTCGATAAGTGATGTTATTAATCTGATAAGTAACATATCCAAGTGGTGCATTTGCGTATTTTTGCTAATAATTAGTGAATGTAAACTAGATACATTTCTTAAATCGAAAGAATCATTCTGGTGCAAATGTATCGACCAACCTACGTGTACACTGGCAGATAAAGTAAGTAAACAGATGTGGATGGTGAGTAGCCATTTAAACTGATTTGATGTATTGGTTGTTTAGCATTCTACGGCCGAACATTGTTTTATTAGATTATGTGTTTCATTTCTTTATGTTACGCATTTTTTTTTTTGTAACTTGACTGGAAAATAAAAGTTAAACAGAGAATAGAATATGCGACATCATAAGATATTTTTCTGCCATCTTACCGAATCTCTACGCCATGGCTTTGCGAGTGATAGTTCTCTTATTTATCTCTAATCCGTGTTTATTTGTTATTTCAGTGCGAACAGACGAACTAAATGTTTTAAAATTTTTATTAGCGTGTTCGACGCAATTAGTTTTGTTGCATAATTAGTTACAAATGTTCTCGTTCGGGCAATTGTTTATGAAAATTATGACACTAGACGAGCGGCTCCCATAGTTAATTGTTTTTTTGTAGTATTCATTCAAAGTGTTTTTCATAAATTTTCTTGATTATTTTTTTTTTTAACTACAATTTTTTAACTCTTATTCGAGTAAAAAATTACCTATTTGGAACAATTTTATAAAAAATAAATAAAAGAAAATATTAAACACACATAAATACGTTTCTGGAAACTCCTTTCAAAACACCCTTTCTTCTTGCACTTATAAAACTACTTTGGATTTGCTATTTTTATTGCTTTATTTCTCAATTCTATAGTTTTAAACACTTCTTAAAAACTGGTACTCTGGTTTTGGTCCATTTTTCTGTTCTCTCTTTGCCGATTTAAAAATGTAATTTCCCCAAATTGTTAACCCACATTTACCTATTAGTATGTGATATCGATGACATATTTGTGAGCATAATACTGTTTCATTTTAATAATTATAATATAGAGCTACTTTAGTTAATTGTAATTAGAGCTTCACTTTATCTTTGTAATTAAAGTACAAATTATGATTTTCTGTTTGACGAAATTTGTTTGATCCACTGTGAAAAGGTTCTAGTAAAAATTTTTCATATTTTTCCCTTTCTGCTCTAGGTAGGCACATATTTTCCTAAAACTGATTGTTATATAACTATGTATACAGTAAAACCCATCCCAACGGACACCCCTCCCATGCAGACTAAATTTTATTCCCCGATTTTGAGGCAAATAAAATCATTAAACCCCATATCTGCAGACACCCCTCTGTTGTGGGCAAAAAAAATTGTCCGCATTGGAGGGGTTTTACTCAGGGTTCGTTGATTTAAATTGTAATTAAAATCATGATTTAAATCAAGTGATTTTTTAAAAAAAAATCATTGATTTAAATCAATTGAATTGAATTAACTGATTTTTTAACAAAATCATTAATTAAAACCAGTTAATTTTACTTCTTAACTTCAACAGGCAAAACTACATAGATCCCTCTTTCTGTGTGTGTAACAGATTTTCACTCTATAACTCAAAAATTACAGTTTAGAACAAAATAAAAATTTGGAGTTTATCTTATACACCATGACTAATATAGTTCAGAACAGTAATTTTTCAACATATTATTTTATGGTAAAAACGTACATGATAATAGAAACCTTATCTTTAAGCAAAGCATAAAACAAAAACATCTTATCTGAGCATTATAACGTTTTTATAAATCTTAAAATATTATTGAATAGTTTTAGATAAGAACTTATCTTAATTTTAAAAGTAAGTTGAATGGATTCGTCTATTGTATGAAATATATGTTTACTAATGTAAAGTAATTAATATCTACAAATTTTTGAACATTTAAAAAAAAATTTAAATAATCTGATTTAAATCAAAAAAATCAGACTTTTTTGATTTTTTTTAAAAAAATTAAAAAAATCACGAACCCTGGTTTTACTGTACCTAAATGTCTGTTACTGAAGTTTTTGTTCTCTAACTACAGCGAAACCTGTGTAAGGAGACCACTTGCGGTGCACTACTTTAGTGGCCAACTTACAGAGGTTGATTTATATGATAAGGGCTAAATCCATACCTGAAAAAAGTGGTCAACTTACAAGGGTGGTCAACACAGGTTGTACTGCATTATTAATTATCAGTACTGAACAATATCTGCACTCACTTTTGTATGAAAATCCATGTAATAAAATGTGAAGTATCTAGAATTAAATGTTATCCTAAGATTAGTAGTAACTTGTTTATTGCAATGTACAGGGGTGTCCCTGGTATAACACAGTTAATTCGTTCCATCTAGAGTATCAATATTGTGTTATACGAGGCTTTTTTAAAAATAACATTTTTACTTATTTTCAATACTAATTATATATGTGCATAAGAAAAATTAGGTTATATAATATGTATTGTGTTTTATCGAAACAGTGTTCCGTGTTATACAAGACTTAGAAATAATGTAAATCAAGGGATGTGTACCTTGATTTTCATTAGCGCCCATATGAGAGGGGGGGAGTGTGGGCTCAAGCCCCCCCCCCCTTTGCCCGGCCTTTGAAATTAGAACTTCCTTGCTTTTAGTACTTTTGCAAAAATGTAAAACATTTCTTCTCCAGCAATTAATGAATAAGTTATTAAAAATGTCAAAGTTTAATGACTCTAATCTGTACTGTAATTGGTTTCTATGGGGAAAATACCCTGCTAAATATCTGAGCCCCCCCCCCCTTAAAATTTTGCATTGATATATGTACCGTGTTATGACGAAACAAGTTTCATAAAAGGGCAGTTCTCAAAAGGTGGGAGCAAACACAGACCTCAACTTTGAAGCTTTAACACCAAATAACTTTCATTTTAATTAACACAAAAAATTTTAAGTTAAATTATAATCCTGTAAGGAGACAAGAATTGACATAAATTATGGAAAAAATGCTCTTCAAATGCCCTTAAAAACATTTTCTTTGTTAAACGGCACAAATTTGGACATTCCAGGGGTCTGGCCAGAGGATATTTGGGTCCGTTAACGGACCCTTCACAAAAATCCGATCAACCAAAACGGGCCTTTCACAAAATCCCAATCAAACAAAACGGACCTTTCACAAAATCCTGATCAACCAAAACGGACCCTTCACAAAATTCTGATAAACAAGATCGGATCTTTCACAAATTGTTTTCTGAAGGAGCAAATCTGAAAGCAAAGTAACGCATATTAGCATATTAAACCGCATATTAAACCCATATTAAACCGATAATTTTTGGAACCTTTCTTAAAGTCAAATTAGAGGGATCAGCTTATACAAAATCTGCTAATTTTGCAAAGAAAAAAAAATCGGCACTCTTGTGATGCTCCTGCAAGGGATAAATTGCTACTGGCAAATAAATATAATGCTTGTTGTTTGCTTCTTGGAAAGAAATTATTAGCTGGAAATAAGTTTGGTTTCAAATAATTTTGTTTTATCACAGCTAATTAGCAGCGGTGTTGTTGTAAACTTTTATGAAAAGGCGTTTGGTAAGCACTTTTCTCCCCCACTGATGATTTAATAAACAATAATAATATATATCAGCGAAATGAACTTAGAACTGCAAAGGGATAGTAAGGGTGGGGAAAAAAATGTGATCGCTTCAGATAGGGTTACTAACTTTAAAATTATCGCCATTTAGCTAGCCCATTTAGCTAGCGCCATTTAGTGTCTGGCCTGGCGTTAAACCTTTATAATGACTTGATTAGAAAATATTCTCATCATTTTACCAGCTTGTCAATATTTGCGTTTCTATGGTGCCGTGCTATGTTCAACTGTTATTTTGGGAGAAAATTATATGGGTTTGATTTTTCGATGCTAACAAGGATGATTAACTTTAAATAAACTGTTTTACTTGCCATTTTTTTCTTTAGATGTCTACATTTTTAAAAATACAATCTTTTAACATCCGATATAAGAATCATATTTTGTTCATTTTTCAAGCTAACTTCGTTTTATTAGGATGCAAATAAATGAAAAGTCTATTTTTGTTAGAACATGCACTTCAAGTTTTTAAAGCAAAATTCCATTTTCTTTTAAGACTCAAAAATTAAAATGCTGAATCAATGGTTTAATTTTATTTTTGCTTTAGCTGTGTCCACAGATATTAATGATATGTTTATCATAGGACTCTAAAATGCAATTTAAAAATAATTTTATCAAAAATATTTCTTTTACAAGCCGTTTTTATACCTTTGATGCCTTCACTTTGAGAATTGCGATCTCTTTGCATCCGCTATGGGATTCCGATTTTTTGAATTTTTGATGTTTAGTACGCTTTGTTAAGAAGTAAACAAATAAAATCTATTTTTATTTTTGTTAAAATCACGGAATTTATAAGTTTTAAACGAAATTCTGTGCAATTTTAAGAGTGTCCTGGGTCAAAAAGTTAAATGCTGAACCCCCTCGTCTGAATTTTATTTATTATTATTTTTTTTTGTTACAGTTATTTTAAATGCTGTACAGAAATATTTCTAGTATAACTTAACATAATGTAGAATGGTAGATAAATATTGCTACTTGAGTTAGCGATGCCCCCCCCCCCCGCTAAATACTAGAAAAACACCCCAGAATGATATTCTCAACATAGAAGAGGAAAACTCTCTACTTTAAGTTTAAATGATGTAGTTTGTGCCTGCTCTAAATTCTAAAATTTCGATTTAACAAAAAAATATTTTTTTTTTTTTTTTTTTTTTTTTTTTGCGAAATTATTTTATTTTTCACAAAAATAATTCACTTTTCACAAAATTATTTTATTTTTCACAAAAAACGGACCCTGTGAAAAATCCTGGACAGACCCCTGCATTCAAAACATTACTTGAGCAAGTGTAACATCAAAAACAAAATTTTTTAAATTACTTCCATACGTTTCAAAAAAAAAATGAGGGTATGAATCTCAAACTGAATAGTTTTTTGATAATATTGTCCACAAATTATAAAAGTAAAGACATATTATTTATTTTGTAAACAATTTTAGAAAAAAAAGGAAGTTGGAAGTTTGATGTCTATCCAAAAGTTACAATCTGGGCAATGCTATTATTTAAGAACTAAATATATGATTTTTATATGTTTTAAAGATATTTTTGGATCCTCAAAATCAATTTTTGATTATTTTAAAGTGTTTTGATATGTTTCAATGCAGTATCTTTGAAGCAAAATCATTTTTCTTAAACATATATGTGAGATGTCCAAATTGCGTTGCGATCTAGAAGCCGATAATTCTGTCCATTTATTCATCATTATAAATGATCTTCTGTCTTTTAAACTTAATAAAAAAGGTTATTATAATGTTAATTTCTTCAATCCATTGGTATTTTGCACAATTAATATGTTATTCAATGAACATTACATAAATAACAGTAGAAACAGAAGTTTCGATTATAACGAATGCATTTAAGTAAACAAAATGGCAGCGGCTCATAACATGATCATTTCAAACATGATTATGTGTTACTTTGCTGATATTTTGGATAAAAGTTTTTCAAAAAATCTCGACAACAAATCAATATTGAAACAGCAATTATTTAATAAATAATTCTTCAAGATTCTAATATTTAGGTATTAGGTAATTCTAATATTTCTCTTCGCACAAAAAACTCCGAGCAAACCCCGATTGGCGACAACAGGGTACGATAAGCAAAGGGTTACCAGCAAGAAATTCCCCTTTTCACCAACTGCATGAGTTTTGGCGACTTTATCACCTCCGTTGATAAAATAGACTTTTTTTTTTTGGATTCTACGAAACCCTAACAAAATTTTATTATTTAAAGGCCAGTATATAAAGTCTCTCAAGTACTTCATAAAGCCTCTATTTTCATTGGAGAATTTAAAAATAGATAAAATTTTCATTGAAAAAGTTCAAAAACTGAAACTTACATTATGATGATGTCCAAAATCTGTTACCTACAGACTGATCATTAAATTTGCTATTTATTAATTTTTATAGACATTTGCTGTCTTTTTATGATGTTCTAGGTGCACATACTATACAATTAAAAACTAAATTGATTTCAAAATTTTAAAAATTGCTCAGAATTAACTTTTTTGTTTCCACCTTTTGAGAACTACCCAAAAACAAAGTAAAATCTTATTAGAGGTATCAACCGTTAACAGAATGTTTTAAACAAAAATGAAATTCCATCTTTTTTAAATATAACATTCGAGTAAATTCAACTTTCGTACCTGGTATAATATGAAAACTGTGCTATAATAATCGCAAATTTGGTACCTTGCAATATCGAAGCCGTGCTGTAGACAGGGATCACGCTAAGGATTTCAAATTGTTCGTCAGTAAATTAGCCAAATTTTTAAAGTGTTAGCCAAATTTCCAAAGTCTTAGTCCAAGACTAACTTTTACTCATTTTAATGTATTTTTGTCTGCAGAAATATTTAATCAGAGTGAAGTATAACTTAATTTTTGACAATTTTTTGAGGATAAGGACGGGTATATCCAGGAATTTTTGTCCGTTTTTAGGAATTTTGTGAGAAAAAAAAAATGCAAATTAAGTACAGTTTTTCCACAAATCATATGTAATTTTTCAAAGGAAAAATGGCTAAAAACGACTTAAAGTGATATTTATCATTCTTAAAAATATTTGAGAGTAGAAATAAAAGCTTTTAATAAAGTAAAGACTGCATTCCTATCTTACTCCGATGTTTCAGACATCGAACACAACACAATGAAACTAACGCGCAATTCAACAAAGCATCCGCCAACAATTTCTACACCTTAGCAACGCTGCGCCCTCGATATCCGATTAGCGAGAGGCAAACGTCATCCTTCCACCGATCCAATGGACGGTAACGCTCCAATCCGATTCTAACGCTCGTGCGCGCACCTCATTCTGCTCGGAGTGGTCTGAGGATAAAACAACTTTCAGTGATTGCTAGTCTGGGAGTTTTGTGAAAGGTCGTTTTTAGGGGTCGGAATTTTGCGAAGGGTCTGTTTTTAGGGGTCCGAATTTTGTGAACGGACCTAATTTTTTATCTAGATTGACATTTGAAGGGAGATTTTTTTTCTTTCTGTGCATATTTTGGAGAAATTTCTGTTCGCCAATAAATTCGCCAAATTCGAATTTTTTTCACCGAATTAACGATTTTATCACATTTGGTGCATTGGTGAATGCTTAACGCGGTTCCTGGTAGAAGTACCAAGTTATATGAGGGATGCCTGTACTTTTGAAAGAAAAAAGTTAACCACCTCAAAAATCCAGAAGCCTCTGAAAAACGTGACAAAATTTAGTTTTCAAAACCATTTTTGCCAATTTATGCATTTTTTCAGTCATTAGTTAATTAACTTGAATTTTAATACTTTTGTGATGGCAGCTTGTGGAACTTTTGAAGAGAGGAACGCATTTTTTTAAAAATTCTTTTGTTTTATTTATCTTATTTTATTTCATGTATGTTATGTTTGTTTATTTTAGGGGCAAACAGTAACATTTTCATTTTGTTTTTTGTCATTTACTTTGATTTTATTAATATTTCAAGAAACTTTATCAAGCTTGCAGAAAACATTATGCTGAAATTTGCAGATGTGCCCTCCTCTAACAGCAAGGGCACACACCCTCCCTAAATATCGTGAAGATCCCCCCCCCCCACCCCTTCCAAAAAAAAGCAAGAGACTCCCACCCAGAAAAGAGAAAAATACTTCTCAAAACGCCCTCCTAACCTCCCCCCCCCCCAGGCACTTGCTTAATCTTTTCAACCGTTAATAGTGTCCCCTGATAACAAGAACCAAAATTAATTTAACCCATTAACACACTTTGTCAATTCGCATACGTGCCCTTAAGAGCTCACTCAATGATATGATAAAATCTCCGAAAAATCTTTATTTTTCAAAACTTCATTACTCCATCAATTTTAGTTGTAGAAGAATGATTTTTTTTTTAGTTGTAAATGTTAGTGTGCCCAGAATGTTTTACTAAATATCATTGCTAGGACTGCGAAACGGTATAAAAAGTTAAATTTTGTAACTTTTTCAAAATTTGAATTTTTGACGAAAATGTTATGAATTTAAAGTCCTTGCGCAGTGCAATTTAAAGATTTTTTCAAAATGGAACTATATGCTTATCTCTAATAGTTTAGGAATTAGCTATTGGTCCACTTTTAGGGTGGACACCCTGTATATAAGAAACGGAAGGCTTGGGTTGCCTGGCAGAAGGTTTTTCAAAATTGAAGTTCATATTAAGCTATTTTTGTTGATGTTAGTGGATCGGGACTCCTTGAAAACTTACTGAATTTAAATTTCTAAATCTTCAATATTAATCTTTGGTGATGTAAAGGGAGGGTCGTTAGGGTAAAAAGTGGGGCTTAATGACTGTACAATATTATTTTTTTAAAAAAATGATCAAAATCAATCCCCTCCCCTGTTTTTAGTAATTGAAATTCTACTAATGCAATTGCAGACACATTTCTATGATGAAATAGAAAAGGGAGTTCTTGGACTCTCCCTAGAAAATTTTCCTCATTGAATCCAGTAAACGAAGTTTCTAGGTGCTGTTCAATGATGTTAGAGACGGGGTTTTCATTTCTCAGGCCCTGGTTTTGAGTTTTGAACACAGAAAACACAAGTACTTATTCTTTTTTGGGCTCTTTGTCTATTTCAGTACAATCCTACTGAAATAAAAATTAACTTTCTTAGAAAATATTAAAAATGAATATTTAAAGAAATGGGCATGGAATCCATTTTTTTTTTCTTTTTTGACAGAAATTTATACAAACTTTTTTGAACCTATTTTTAAAAAATAGGATCTAGTTTTATTTGTTATAAACCCCAAACCATCATCCAACTGTATATAAGTTTTAAAAATAGTTCAATGAATTTTTTTGAAAGAAATTGACTTTTTTCTTTTAAAAATTGAGATTTTCTGCAAAAAGTTGTTCTTTTATTTTAGAGTTCAATGCATTTATATATATATCGTCGCCTCAGAGCAAGAGTAAAACATCTAATCCTTGAAATAGCACTAAGATATCTTACTGTAGCTCTGAGGCAACGATATATATATATCTGTGTACATGTATACATACCCATTTAGCAAAAAGGTATTAAAATTTTTACTAAAACATTTCTACTAATTAATGATACTGATGTACTAATTCCATCCCAGTGTGTATCTATTTCAAATAAATCTAAAGAAGTTCTTCTGCCCTTATATAGAAGTTTAGTAAGACCCCATTTGGAGTATGCTGTTCAGTTTTGGTCTCCTTATCTTAAGAAAGACATTAATGTATTGGAAAGGGTTCAAAGGCGGGCTACAAGGCTAATAAGTGGACTTTCCCACTTAGATTATGATTCCAGGCTTAGAAGGCTAAAAATGTACAGTCTTGAGCAAAGAAGAGACCGGGGGACATGATTCAGCTGTTTAAATTTATTAAAACGAAAGATATTACGGGGCTAAAGTTTAGCACTGAAAACAGGACAAGGGGTCATTGTTTTAAGCTATTTAAATCTCAGGCTAACATGGATATTAGGAAAAATTATTATTTTAGCAGAGTAGTGGAACCTTGGAACAGCTTACCGGAAGAGGTGGTAATGAGCAAAGGAGTAGATAGTTTTAAGAGGGCCATTGATCTTCACTAGGGATTGTAAATTGACTAGGTCCAGTCTAGCTGGGCCCAGAGCCTGTTGCTGGTCATCACTTTTGTATTTGTATTTATAACAGTTTTAGTGAGAAAAGCATCAAATGCTGTACAGGCTATCCATTTTTTTCTGAATAGAAATTCCTTTCCTCCCCTTAAAAAAAAAAATCTCCCAACCAATTCCACCTCTTGCTGTTGATCTCTTCAGGATCCCACTCTGAAAAAATTTGAATGTTTTTATTAAAATGCACCAAAAATCATACCGATCGCTTTGCACACATAAGTTGATGTGTTGATTGACAATTTTTGCAAGATTTCCAGCTGGTAGTCTTTGATTGGAAATAATTCAATCAGTCCAATAGCATTCAATTTTTGTTTATGTATTTTATTTATTTTGTAGCTATGCCACTTGTTAAACAGCATAATACATGGGCTCAAGCTGCAGGAAAAGGGTTGAGTAGTGTTAGTAATGGACAGACGAGTACCAACAATCCTGAAATGGAAAATGATCAAGATAACAATGGCTCCAACTCTAAAGTAATGAGAATGGAAGAAAATGTAAATGAATCACAAATTGCAGCTGCCTTCAGTGAAGGTTGGGGACAAAGGGTAAGTTTGGAACTACTTGTTCATAACTCTTTTACCATTTCTAGTGTAACACACAGGAATTTTTTAAAGGGTCAATTGAAGGTTCGCCATTCTCATATTATACTTAAACACGCATTCAGACATATTCTTTTGATATACAGTCGAGTCCCGACTTACGCGAGGGATGCGTTCCAAGACCCTTCGCGTAAGTTGAAATTTCGCGTTGTGGAAAAGGGTATGTTTAAAAACGTTTATAAACATACCTATACGATTAAAGACACTTGTAAACACCACCTCAAACTGTTAAAAACCATTTCTTAACGATACATTAAAAAATTGAATTTTTATTTATTGTATTTTTTAAAAAATAGTTTTACTTAACATAAAAAACTGCGCAAAATCAATGATCAATGGGAATGGAAGACGTAAAATAAACCATTACGGTACGTACATTATGTAGTAAGAAAAACAAATGCATTATAGTTGTTGAAACTTTCTTTTTCCTTCTATCTTCACAAACCTTAAATGAAACAGCGCTCTAAGGTGCCATTATATTTCATCAACTTTCCCATATAGGATGAAAAAAATAAATGGAAAATGAGGAGTAGTTATTTGTATAAGCGATGTTCAGACTAGTACGGTGTGGGAACTTCCGTCCTCCGCGATGCCAAAGGGATAAAGGTCCATTCACGAAAAAACCGCGATTCCCCTTGGAAATTTTTCGTGTTGCGGGTGAAGAATTCGCGTTAGGAATAAAATTCTTTACCGAAGAAAAAATTGCATTATAGCCTTTTCGCTTAAATCAGATCGCGTTGTAGCGGGAGTCGACTGTATTGCAATTTTTGATGTATTGGTATATTATATGTTTATTCTTTTGATTTTATCTATTGTCAGGAACAAAAGGCATTTCAAAAAAATTATTGAATAATTACTTAGCTTTAATTAATAAATTAATTAGTCATAAATACTTAAAGTACCAGAAAGCACAAGAGGACAAAAAATTTTTTGTTCAGGATTATTTTTTCTGGGTCGAAAAAACCACACAACTCTGATCAGGGTTCTTGCATGTCTTAAAAAGTACTTATGAATGTTGATTTTTACCATGCATCTTGAATGTAAAGATTTTAAACAGAATGCTATGTCTATTATCTGTTAAACTTTTGTCGAAGATGAAATAGACAAGCAACTTTTTAAATGATTTCGTGTTTTGAGATGGGCAGTTCTCAAAAGGTGGGAACAAAAAAGTTAACTTTGAGCAATTTCAAAAAATTTCAAATTTGACATCAATTTTGTTTTTATTCTATAGTATACATACCTAGAACACAATATATGAGCATGAAAAGACAGCAGGTATTTGTAAAAATTGTTAATTAGCAAATTAAATCAGCAGTCTGTAGGTAACAGATTTTGGACATCATCATAATGTAAGTTTCACCATTTTTAACAATTGTTTATTGATTTTTAACATTTCCAATGAAAATTTTATTTACTACTTTTTGAATTTTGCAATTTAATAATAAAGAGGATATTAATGAAGTACTTAAATGGCTATACATTAGGGTGGGCCGAAAAAACTTTTTTTGGAAATCTGTTTTTGGATTGTGCGGAAAAGTTGCTGTATGGACCCGTTATTACTCATAAAAAATTTCGCTAAATTTGTTTAATATTTAGCCGGCGCTATTTGACCTTGAAAAACTATAAAAAAGGGCAAAAATGCATTTTTTCAAAAGAAAAAAAGAAAAAGAGGGGGGGGGGGTCAAAAATAAAAGTTTGAAGCTAGTTTCAACAAACATTAGAATTATCTGTCAGTGAATTAGTTGAAATCCTCAAAGATTTTTATACATTTCGTAGACTATTTAGTTACGCTCCTTTAAGACTGAAACATGGGAAACTTGAAAAAAAAAAAAACAATAATAATAATAATAAAGTAGTTTCGAAATAAGTAAATACTGAAATGTTAAGCAATACGTTACTTAGAAAAAACTGAAAATTCAATCAATTTTATACGACATTTGTACACCAATTTTAAAAAATGCACACACTCAAATAAAAAATAGTTACATAAGACGCTAATTTTTTAATCTTCCGTCCCAATTGTTTTTCCTGGATAATAAACGACGCTCAACTGCTTCTACTATTCCTAAGATTATTGAGTGATTACCATGATTTCATCTTATTATTCTAAATACAATAGCGCAACAAAAAATGCTATCAAAGCTAGGTAAATTTAAAGCAGAGGCTACGACTTTGTTTGACATTTGTGCCTGCAAATGTGCAGATTTATATTCGTGCAATTGCAGAAAAAAAAAGCAAAAGTCCCTGATAGAGAAAAGTAATTTCTAATTGATCAAAGGACAGTAAGAAAAAAGGCTATTGGAAAAGTGGATAAGGTAACAACCCAGAAATTACGAAAAAGAGAAAAAAGATGCCAGAAAATTGACACAAGTGTTGCTTTGGATGAGAAAGACATATCAGTACCCAGCACAAGTGGATTGAGGGTTAACTAAAGTCATATTACATTGAATGAACCTGAAACAGAGCTTGAATCAGAAGAAAGCACAGAAAATACAGATGACGATTTTAAATTGAATTATCCGCTTTCAAGAAAACGTAAGCGAACTGATGCGCCATCAACAACGACAAGTCAAATGAGACTTTCTATGCCTCATACAGCTTTAGCAGCAGATAACTGGCGCTTCAAACAGAGCAGTGGCTAAAAATGGCTACAGCAGTTCTCGCTGATTTCGACTTAGTTTCTCCTAATCAACAAAAATATATAGTCGATTAAAAAAAAGTAAGGAGGGAAGTCGATAGAAAAAGGAGCTAGCTAAGAGAAAGGAATTGAAGAACAGTTAAAGGGGCAGCTATAAAGAGTTTGTATTCTGACGGCCGCAAAGACGACACCCTTCAAAAGAAATCTGGCCATCAAAAATTAGCATCTGAAGCACATGTAGCACTGATAGAAGAACCAGGTAGCAAAAACATCGGTCATTTATCACTAACAGTTGGCGAAAGTGCAAAAGAAATTTCGCAAGGTATTATAGGCTTTGCAAAAAATATAATATGAGCTTGCTTAACTTATCGGTTATTGGATGCGACGGAACAAATGTAAATACAGGATGGAAAGGTGGAGTAATTCGTTTACTTGAGACATATTTCAAAAGGCCTTTACAGTGGAACATATGTCTGCTGCATACTTGTGAGTTGTCACTGAGACATCTTATTCTGGAAATAGACAGTTGCACAAAGGGGCCACATTCATATTCTGGAGCTATCCGACAACTTCTTAGAGATTGTAAAAAAAATCAGGTTGTCAAATTTGATAAAATTGACTGCAATCTTCTGGTTTTGGACATGGAAGATAAAAAAAATTAAGTACTAAACAACAATATTTGTATAGAATCTTTCTTGCAGTAAAAGATGGTAGTTGTCCTTCTAGCGTAGCTGACAGTAGCCCAGGCAAACTCAGTCATGCGCGATGACTGACAACTGCAAACCGTTTGTTACGCTTGTATATAGGCACTCCAACTCCATCAGAAAATCTTACAATGCTTGTAAAGTATGTAATGTTAGTTTATGCTCCAATGTAGTTTGAAATAAAAATGAAACCGAACTGCCAGTATGGTGCCGAACATTTTTGGACAATGATTTCTTTTGCAAGGCAGTTTCCAGACGACGTTTAGGAGATCTCTCAAATAATGCATATTTCGCTCATCTTGAACAGCTACTGTTGACAATGTCGTTTGACTCAAAAAAATACATTCGGGAATTAACTGTTCGGCTCATTCCGAACTCTAGAAATAAGAAGACGAAGAGCTCGGATTGTGTACGATTTTTTAAGCGTCCTAAACTCAATTTTGAAGCCGTTGATTATGCTGATTTAGTTGATTGGGCAAACTGTTGTAACAGAGCCACGTCTTACAATGCATCTAAAGGACCAATAATTGAAAGAAATGTGCAAAGAACAGCCTACAGAGTTCACTTCGAGAAATTTCCCTGTCACACGCAAGCTGTGGAACGTTGTGTGAAACTAATAACCGAAGCTGCAATAAAAGTTCGTGGTGCAACTGCAAGAGATGGATACATTCGTGCCAAACTTCAAGCTAGGAAAGAACTTCCATCATTTGATAACAAGGGATGCATGAGGTATTGTAAATCAAATTTGAAGATTTCTTTTTCAAAATTTTACTATCTCTATATGTAATTCTAGAAAATGTATGATACTATTGCGTGATAATAATTACTATGATTCATAGTGCTATTTAATTAATTAGTCTATGATTTAATTTTGAAAACTAATTTTCACATTGGTTTTTAAAGAAATTCAATATTTTTTTAATTTTTCTCCAATTTTTGATGTTGGAAAGGTGCGGTTAAATGTTCATTAAAATCAATGAAACATTTTATGGGTTCGAACTGGCTTATTATATAACATTTTCGGTGCATTCCAGCAAAATATTTGGAATTTAGTTTTTAAAAAAAAATTTCGACAAAAATTCATTTTTCTCTTTTTTTTCGATTTTTCAGTGTCAAATAGCGGCGGCTAGATATTTTTTAATATCCAAGAAATTTTTTGTGAGTGCTAACTAGCTCACAACGCAACTTTTGCGCGCTATCCAAAAATTGATTTCGAAAAAAAAAAAATTTTTGGCTTATTTCGGCCCACCCTACTATACATACTGCTCATTATATATAATAAAGTTTTGGAATGATTTTGAAGAAGTTGATGAAAGGTAAAAAAATGCTTCAAATTAAAAATAATACAAATATAAAAAGTGACATCATCAGTTTTAATAATAAATATTTTTTCTAATGTCATGAGAATTAAAACAATGTCTAAAAAAAATTATTGAAAAAAGAAATTCGTATTTCTATTTGGAGATCGTTAAATTATGTTGCCAAAAGAAAGAAGAGAAAAAAAAATTCTAAAATAATAAAAGCGGGGGGGGGGGGGGGGGGGAATGCTAGTGCAGGTGATAACGTTGCCAAAACTGGTGCAGCTGACGATAAACTACATTTGTCAAACTGGAATTCCCCTCTGGTAACCTTTAGCTTATCGTATACTGTGTTGTCGCCAACGGAGGTTTGCTTGGCGAATTTAGCACAAAATGGCTTTTGTTGCGATCATAACCAGCCATGTTTCCACTGTAATTTATGTATTGTTCAATGTGTAACGTATTAATTATGCAAAATACCGATGGATTAAAGAAGATAACATTATAATAACCTTTTTTATTGAGGTTAGAAGACAGTGGATCATCTAAAAATTATGAATAAACGGACAGAATTATCGGCGTCAAGATCGTAACACCATTTGGACATCTCGCATGTATGTTTAAGAAAAATTACTTTTCTTCTAAGATACTGCATAAAAGCTTATGAAAACACTTTTAAACAATTTAAAAATTGATTCTGAGGATCGATAAATATCTTTAAAATGAAAACATCATATACTTAGTTATCAAAAAATAGCATTGTAAAGATCATAACTTTTGGACATGCATCAAATTTCGAACTTACTTTTTTCTAAAATCGTTTACAAAGTAAATAATCTGTGTTTACTTTTGTTATTTGTGTAAAATATTAACAAAAAATTATTCAGTGTAAGATTCATGCCTTTAATTTTTTTTTTTTTTTGAAACGTATGAAAATAATTAAAAAAAAATTTTTTTTAATGGTACATTTGCTCAGTTAACGTTTTGGTATGTCCAAAATTGTGCCTTTTAGCAAAGAATTTTTTTTAAGGGCATTTGAAGAGCATTTTTTCAAAAATTTATGGCAAATTTATGGCTCTATACAGTATTATAATTTAACTCAAAAATTTTTGAGTTAATTAAAATTGAAGTTATTTGGTGTTGAAGCTTCAAAGTTGAGGTCTGTGTTTGTTCCCACTTTTTGAGAACTTCCCAGATGTAGCTAATTAAAAGTTGTTTACCAGAACAAAGTTATTATACTCGTGGGTAACATCTTATTGTACACAAGTATTTATTAATCACATTAGAAATTGTAAATTTAAAACAGGAACTAAAAAGTGCTCCATGACTTATTTTTGAAAGTATATAGTTTTAATGGTTTTTTTTTTCCCCCCCACAATATAAAGATATGAGAAATTGTCTTTTCCTCTGGGTAAAAATGTTCATTTAGAAAAAACAGTGGAAGATTTAAAATAACCAAAGAATTAGCCAAGTAGTATGAAACGAAAAATAGAGGAATTATTTAAAATGTAAAAAAGCATTTCTTTAAACTAATGTTACAGAGATGGAATATTCGGAGCTGAAAATTTTTGAAAGATATCCTGCTTTTGTTTCCATTGGAGCAATTGGTAGGGAGGGGGTGGGGGGATGTAAAAGAAGAAACACATGAGCTAACGGAATTTAACAAGTAGATTTCCAAAGGAGGAAGAAAATGGCTTTTTAAGTAGATGTATTGTTATTTTAAGATTCTTAGTTTCTAAAAATTGCTGAATTTCCTTTCAAAAATTTTCAGTCCTGTTATTCTTACTGTAAAAAAATTATGGTGATATTATGATGAAAATTTGTGTATACAACAACATGACGGAAGGTGTACTAAAAATTAGCCAAATAAATTGAATGTATAGTGGATAGTCATAGCGTTGTGACACATCAATTATTTTTGGAATCTAAATTCCCATCAAAATATTAAATCATTAACCATCATATTTGAAACTCTGAGACAAATAACTTACCATTTTACAACAATTTATTAAATTTTAACTTGGATATATAATTGACATGATCTTCACATTTAGCACATAATAGGAACTCATTAATAACAGATTCGAATCATTAATATCAATGCATTTCTAAATCGCGAAGTTGAGATGCGACGATCACAACTTTTTTCACTCAATAAATTCACCATCATAAATTAACGCATATTTACTCTTCTGCGTGGCGGAGTAGAAGTAATCAGTAGTTTTATCACGAAAACAGTCTGTAGATAAAAAAATGGTGAATATTTCTTTTAGTTCCTATGAACTACGAAGCACACACTTCCTGATGATTCGGCTGAATGCGTTGGGATTTTTGTTGAACAAGCCGCGAGATATTTTTCATTTTATCTTCATTTGGTTGAGTTCAACAAAAACGAAATAGGTGTTTCCTTTCCTATTACACAATGCAGTTCAGTTGTAATTTTTCTTCCAAATGAGCCGGAATGCAGAACAAATGAGCATGGAGTCATGTTGAAGCCGGTAAATTTCAGGATGAGGAGGAATGCGATTGGAGATGACAATATATTACATAATGCAGTTCTTGCTTACGATAAATTTCTTGGGTAAATTTCATTTATGAATAAACACTGTTACCGTAATATTTTATAGTATCACAGTATATTTTTTTCTTTTTCTCCTATGTCGGCTCCAGCCATTTTTGCACAATTTTTGGGAAGGACGCTTTCTTGAGAGCATCTTGAATGTAAAAAGTTCAACCGCCAACTGAACAGATAAATCAGCTCAGCAAACAAAATGGCAAGGTGACGCTACAGCTCAAATTATCCGATCGGATATCACGCATTCAATTCTGACAGTTTTCCACACCCTATTCCTGACGTCATTTTAGATCATCATCTTTCCGTTATGTAATACACAACACACGCAAGCTGGTGCTGCCATCTAGTTACATTTATGGAGTGTTAAAGATCAAAAAATATAATATAAAAATGAGATCTTTAACACTTACTCATTTTATAAAATGACTAGCGGTACTCGCACGGCTTTGCCAGTAGTAGAAAATTAAAAGGTCATTTGGCTAGCCTGTATATTTACAAATAATGGATGATTAATTTCTCTCCAATTCGCTATTTTAAATGGCTCGCCCATGTTATAGTTCCACATTATGATAATTTGGTAATGCACTCATCCACAATGATAATTTACTCGGTAAAATGTTCTTAAAATTGGAATAGAAAAGGAACAAAATCAAATTTTGAAAAAAATCGCTTTGAAGTGCACACCCCATGCTACTAACAAATTTTTTTTTGCCAAATTTCATGAAAATCTGCCCAACGGTCAAGGTGCTATTCGCGTCACAGAGATCCAGATAGAGAGACTTTCCGCTTTTATTATTAGTCGGCATATACCACTTATTTTTTAAAAAATAGTTTTTCATGCTTTGAAGAATTGTGAAATTAAAGCTAAGTTTTTTTTTTTTTTTTTTTTGTTTAAATAAAAAGTGTAAGAAATATGTGAAGTAATGAGTGCTATTAATTTTAATGTTACTTTTTTCCACAAAACTCATTTACCAGATAAAAAGAAACATTGCAAATTTGTGTGCAAAATGTGTTATTCTTGTCTTGTGATTCTAAATTTTTGTAGTTTGACCATAACCTTTTTGTATCTGTCTTGCTAGGGAATCAATCAAGACACAAGTTGGGATGTGCCTTCTTCCCCTCATTGCAGCCCCAAAGAAGGGAGTACATGGACAAGCTCTACCAGTACTGGGACTGAAATATGGGAAAACAATATTAGACATCACATCAAGAGCTCTAGTGCTAAGGCACCAACGCAAATGCGTGAACCATGGGGTCACACCCCCTCAACTCATATTGGGGGGACCTGGGGTGAAGAGGAAGATACTACTAACTTGTGGACTGGAGTGCCACAAGCCAGTGGTGCCACCTGGGGAGGAGAAAGCAATTCATCAGTTTGGGGCTCATCCAATCCTGTAGAAAAACAAAACTGGGGCAATCAAAATAATTCTATTAACCCACCTAATTGGGGTGGTGAACCACGTGAGTCTGTTTTACATAATTGTTTTAAAATTTAAATGTCTATCATTATGGCAATGTAGGCTCTGTGCTAATATTTCTTTTTTTTTCTTTAAAAGCAGTTAAAACTCCTTAATTTTAATCTTTAACTTGATGAAAACTCCTTTAATTTTCCCCTCCTCAGCATACTTGGCTTATTTTGTTACTCATACTCAATAAAAAAAAAACTCCACTCTGAAGTAGACTGTTGCCAGGGTTGCCAGATTTCAGAACAGCAAATACGGGACAGCCTTCTACGAGTGAAAGCGGGGGGGGGGGGGATATTTTTTGAGGTTGAGGGCAATTACTGGATATGGTGTATTTTTAAGGGGTGATTTCCGGCATAGAATGTTTTTTTATGAAAAATTTGAGAAATTCAATCGTATCAAAGCACTAAACTTTACAAAATGTCGCCGATCAAAGTATAAAAATCGTTTTCATTGCGATTGCTGACGCATGCGCAGGGGTATATTTCCAACATTAGTCAATGAGCAAAGGGGAAGTAATCATTGGTCTGCCGCCCATGCCAAAGCAAAAAACAAACTGAAACGAAAATAATTTGTGCGTTTGCTGCCACATGATTTTCTTTTTACTCTTTTTTTTCACATTTTTTGTTTTACTAAATTTTTTTCCTTAAAATAATGCCTAGTTTTGTAAAATATTGTGATTAGCTAGAATACGGGATTTTATCCGTCCCGTATGGAAGTTCCCCGGGACGCGGGACAATTTTTCAAAATACGGGACTGTCCCTTGAAATCCGGGACGTCTGGCAACCCTGACTGTTACCCTTGACCCTGATCCCAGTTTTGCTAAGTTCTGTCATATAAGCGGAAGCTCATTGGTTTCTTTGAAAATCCCCATCCCTCCTCCTAAATAAAAAATAAATAAAAAGAGAGCTACTGGAACTTAAATCATGGTGCAATCCTTTGATCCTCAACCTTTTAATATCAGCATAAGTAAACTTGTAAATGTCCTGATGCAACACTAAAAGGAATCTTTAAGATAATGGAAATATTTTTTTGCAATACTGATACCTAAGAAATTTTCTCTGTATTATTGAAAGTTATAGTATGTAGTGCATTCATGTAAATAATTAAGAGATAAGCTTTAACAGAACAATATAAACTGCTTATAATATAAAAAGTGTTCTAAAATTTAATTTGAACAAAGAAGAGAAATTCTTTACAATTCTGACCAATATCATGGTTGCCAACTATTCTGGAATCTGCAGAGCAACTTGCTAACTCAGCATATATAAGGGAAATTTTCAACTTCGCTCATTGAATTAACTCCTCTCCATATCCAGTCATAAACAGTAATTTGTGTTGCAAATTCAGTGCAAAAATTCCTTAAGTACATTGTAAACATACATTATTTTGATTACCTGCAATGAATAAAAGCATGTACTGTACATTTTGTAATATTTCTGTTATAAAAGAGTATATTTTTAGCACAAAGGTCTTCATTTCTAATCTGTAATGAAGTTGAAAATTTTAAGAGTTTTACTAATCTTTTTTTTTTGTAATTTCATCAAATTGAAGAAAAAAAAGTATAGGTTTTTTATTCATGTAATATGTTTTTTATTTCTTATAGTAGTATTCTAAAATATTATTAATAATTTTTTAGCCTTCGTGTTGCTCTCTAAAAACCCCAAAATTTTCTCATATTTTATAAGTCATTGCTCTAGAATTACTGGAAAAAGTTGGACAGCCCTTGACAAATTTTTATCCTATTTTTGGTCAACAAATAATGTGTGATACATTGACAGAACATATCATCCCACATCTGTTTGTGTACTTTAATGGTTATGTTTGTTAAATTAGTTCAAGAATTTTGCTTCAGATGTATTTTGTTAACAATTTTTAATTATGTATTTTTCTTTTAATTTACAGCTGCCTTGCAAATAGGTTTACCTCATTTACCTCTGACGAATGAAGATAAAAATATAGGTAAGAAATTATTTTAAAGAGAAAGGGGTTATTGTGAAGTGCATATTGATATAAATAATGTATATATACATTCCTATCAATAACTTTGCTATAAAATGTTTGACCTTATTCTTGTAAAATTTTAATTTATTTTGAAAATAAAAACAAAAATAATATTTTATTAATTTTCATAACTCTGTGGTGAGTGGATATTTTCAGCTCTGCATTTTTATTGATTTTTTTTTTTTTTCAGATATACTAATTTTAATGCTTCATTTCAGATGACATGGGTGTTCCTGATCTTCCAGATCTATATTATGACTCTTCCGCCAAACCGACCCGTACATTCGGGAACTGGTCTCCTGTTGCTGGTGGCAACAAAAAAATTCCACCATCGGGATGGGAAGAAACAGCTCCTCCTGTCGCCCCTTGCCCGACTGGGGGAGGAGGAGGAGGGGGACCAAACTATGATGATGGGACTGCTGTATGGGGTAATCCTGTACACCAAGGAAAAGTGTCTCACTGGAAGGAGATGCCTGCCAAAAATATTCCTAACTGTGTTATGCCACCTGGAAACATGTGCCAGAGTGGCAATCCGTGCACCCCTCATGCCGGTCCCGGAATGATCAGACTGCCACAAGCCGGATCAAACATGAACAAAAATGACAATACGTGGTTGAAGAACCAGTCATTGAACCGTGGGGGCCACAGCTGGTCTGATGCCCCTCCCCCCCACAGAGATCCTTCAGGGCGCAGAATCTGGGATGATATTCATAACCCTCTTCAAGACAAAAATGTGCCAGGAACTCCTAATACACCAAATAGTGCCTTTGGAAACTGGGGAGACCCAGGACACCCTATGGGAGCTTTCTGGGGTGCAAAAACTAAGAACTCAAGTTGCAATTGGGCAGATGGACAAGTTGATACTAGTTCTTGGGGTGGTCCTCTGAAACAGGTAATTATTAAAGCTTATGTGTATGCTTGTGCAAATGAATTGCTCAGGCAAAAATGTGATATACCACATGGTGTAAACTTTTCAGTAGGCCATTTTCCAACAGGTGAAAAATATTTGTCGAATTTTTCAAAGGTATTACACATTCTATGTTCTGCAATACTAAAACCGGATATGTTTTTCTCCGAATGACATAATCCATTGTCATGTTTAGTTCAATTTTAGTTATGAGAAACAAAAATTTTGATCAAAAAGTCACTTTTGTAGCTTGCCACATTTTTGCCCCGAGCCCTTCAAATGCTTATGTTTCTCTCTTCGTGTAGTCTTTGAACCCTTTTGTAGAATCTAAGTTTTTTCTTGTCAACACTTTATTAAGTTTTGTTACCATGCAAATAAAATTTTTTTTTTTCATTTTTCAGTAAAATTTTAGTTTGAAAGTACAAGCTTTTCTTGAAAGTATATGTAGCATACAGTTAAACCATTTGTACAACTATTATTAGTAATAAATCAAGTGGAAGCAGCTCTTAACAAGTAAACTGGTATTAGCAACATCTTTGCACATTTAATTTTCTTTCAAGAGCTTCAAAAAAAGAACTGTTTGAGGAAAATTTGGTACTTAAATTTGAATGTTTATAGTATTTTTAGGTTTGGTTAAGTAATATATGCTTCAGGAGAAGAACTTCATTGATGTTTTTTATGCAATAAAACATGTAACTATTTAAGAGCTTGGCCCGAAAAAGGCAGTTTTTTTTCTTTATGTACGTGTGTTTGACTGATCTTGTGTTACGTATGGGAATATTTACATTTTAGAAGATTATAGCTTTATGTAAAAAAAATGTTTTTTTCGTGATTTGTTTCTGTTTCTTAAATGTTAGAATGGAAGTAATTACTCAATGATCAAACATAAATTCCTGAAACTGAGGTTTTTAATGAATTTTTTAGTTTTACTTACAACAGAAACTTACAAAAGAATAAATTAAAAAAAATTGTTCTTGTTAAAGTGGTCAATTTAAGAAAGTTTTTTTTCTATGCACTGTAGTAAGCGATAAGTGCTGTAAATACTTTTCATCTCATTTTATGTAATATGCTAGATTGAGTCATTTACATTTCTAAACACAAAATTGTTTCCTGGTGGAAAGATTTCTGAAAAATGTTACGCATTCGCATCTTGCGGAGACAGCGATTGGGACTAAAAAGGGGAGGGGGGATGAAAAAAAAACTAAAAGGCTTAGGATTTTTAGCGGCAGCAAAGAAACAGGAAAAAAAAGCATAAAATTTTGCTAAGGCTGGTTTTTAGAGTACATGAATGGTGATATTGATGCAAATTTGACAGCTTAATCATGTTTTTCTTAAGATTTTGATGAATTATGTACAAAATAACTTTCTCCGTAGAAACACTAAGACATGAATTAGACTCACATTATTTACTCCTAAGTATTTTGAGATGTCACCAGGGATGCCTGGCGCACTTCGCAATAATTAGGATGGGGTGCGCCTTTGCTCTTAGGGGGGCACTCCTGTTTGTCACAAACACTTGGTAATAATTTTATTTTTCAAGTATGGCTTGTTTTAGTTATACAATTGATTTACTAATATCTAAACAATGAATACATACACAGGGTGGCGACAGATCAGGGAAATCAGGGAAAAGTCGGGGAACTTTATCACTCAGGGAAAAATCAGGGAATTTTGAAAAAAAATAACAAAAATTCAGGGAAAATTGATCAAGTGAAGAAAAAAAAAATTTCCCCTTGCAAAATGAAGCACTTTGATTCCCTGCAAATTTTCCGCCAATTATTTGTTTTAAAACAGTAAAATTAATGAGGTGTGATTATACAGTGCCGCATATTTGTGCATCCCTTTTCCTCAAGGTCAAAGTAATCAATCTTAGGATGAACTTCCTAAGATTGCTTCTGTGCCTGTAAAGTTGTTTATTTTACCTAGCTTGAATTTTCTTTCTATGCATTCCATGCTACGTATAATAAACAAGCCTACAGGAAAAGAGGAAGCTGTCATCAATGACTTTGCTCCCTTGCCTTTACTCACTGTCTTGAAGTAATTAGCATACTGTTATCACGATTTCAAGAAAAAATCTTTTTAAATTAATGCTGAAAAAATCTTAAAAGTTATCACTTTGGCATTTTTTCATTTAATTGCTAACATTGAATTTTGACTAAAAATCAAATTTGTTTTTTTTCCCCCCTTTTTTGCCATGGTATTATTCGCTGTCATTTCAGATTACACAAAGGTTTTTTTTCTTTTTCAGACTTTAAAACTCTTTTATTTTAAAACCATATACACCTACATTTTGAAATTAATAATTGTTTTTGCATTTCAATGTTGTTTGTTACTATGGTAATCTAAGGTTTTTTTTTTTTTTCGACAATTGACGAAATCATTTGCAATTGTTGTGTACATAAGTAAATATTTTTATTATTTTTAATAGTTAAAATGCTGTATTCATTCATTAAAACCTAAGTTCTTGATTAGAGAATAAATAGCTCAATGAGACTAATTGTCGAAAGATTTTAATTTGTTTTACATAAATATGTCTATTCTGCCGTGTGTAGGTAAAGGACAGTAACTGCACATTTTTCATTTTTTTTTTTGCATTTTTTCATATTGTACTTTTATCTTTATTATACATATTCGCTTATTTGGTTTCCGCTGAAAAAGAGGCGCGAAAAAAATGTCTAATTCCAACATTTTCCTAATATTAGTACTGAATATACCACACATTTCTTCAAATGATTCGAAAACTAATTTCTTCAGATACTGCCATTTACCTGCACCCCCTATGGCAGTATTATTTACTTATGCAAAACTACATTACTTCTATACTTTAACTATCACTTGTTATTCTTGCTGCAACAATTATACTTCTTGAAAATTCAGTTTAAGATATTATTTCCATTTAAATTTTTTAGTTTTATCATGATTAGATGTGTCTTTAAAAGTGGTTTTAACAATTTCTTAGGATTTTTATGTTAACTGGTTCCTGGAAGTAAAGTGTTTGTTTTGGATTTCCTACTATATTTCTCTGTCAATTATTTAATATACTATTTTTACCAAAAAAAAGGAGCATCTTTTCAAAAAATATTTTTAATTAACAGCTTAAACCGTTTCAAACACTGCATTTTATTTAATATGCAATGCTTTTCAGGTAGGGCAAAGAAAGGAAACCATTATCATTGGTAACGTAAATCAGGGAAATTCGGTGAACTTAATCAGGGAAAAGTCAGGGAACTTTTTTTTCCAGTTCCTGTCGCCACCCTGATACATTAATAGTTACTGCTTGTGCTGAATAATGTTTCGTAAACAGATATACAAAGTAAAAGAAATAACTATTATCTGAGTTTTTGTTCCTAAATTGGAAATTTAGGTGCTACTGTGTGTAGGAGGTGACTTTAAAAACTCATATGTAGCACTTCCGTGAGAGTTAAAAATACTCCCAACTTCATATCTTTGTTTTCAAAGCCAAGATTACAATGTCTTCAGTCTTTGTTTTTGAAACCGGTGAAAGTCTTATGCTAGGATATAAGCATAAAAACTTTTGGACTTAAATGTTGCTATTATGCAGGGTTCGTACGCTCCGGAAAAACCTGGAATTGTCAGGGAAAATGGTATAGTTAAAAATGTCAGGGAAAAGTCTCGGAATTTTCCAATTTTGCCCAAAAAAAAATTTTTCCCAATTTTTTCCCCGGGAATTTTGTATTATGACATCTAATCTTCGTTTTTGTCAATGTTTCTTGAAAAAAATTTGAAATTTTGATATAAAATGGACGCTGTCATTAAAAAAGTGGTGACGCAAAAAAAACTTCTGTAGCCGCCATTTTTGCCCCTCAATAGTTCCCAAGAAAAAAATTCCTCTGGTGAACAGGAATTATGCACAAGCTCAACAGGGGAGAAGACAGTTTACTGCTTCAGAAGCACATGCCCGAGATTGGGAGGGTGGATCGAAGAAAGCGGTTTTTGATAGAAAACTCTTTTCAGTAACTTGTGAAACGTAATCGCCATCTTTGATCATTCATTAGATGGAAGTAGACAAGATGCTTAAAAGCCCAAGTTTGCCAAAACATAGCAGAATTGGATGTTTTCTTTAACTGCAAATTAATGAAAGTTTTGCAAAATGTGCTGCAAAGTGTTTTGATTTTTTTATTTTTAATTTTTAAATATGTAATTTCTTGAGAAATGAAAAGTTTTGTTCTTAAAACTTACTCTTATCTTCATTGCCTTGGACGCAAATGGGCTAAAAACTTTTCAACTGACTTTGTAGTTTCATGAAGATTTATCATTTTTAAATTGTTTTCATGCTACAAATTCAAAAAATTATTTCTTAATTTTTGGCACAGCTGCCATATTTGGTCGTTCCCAAGATGGAAGTACACTACTTTCAAGTCCTAGGTTTCGGAAAATGGCATTGGATGTTTATTGCAATGCAAACTTTGAAACCAATGCAAAATGTGCCCTCCCCCTTTTTTTGTGGATAATTCGTAATTATTTTCTGGAAAATGCAAAATTTTATCTGAAAAAAACCTTTTTTTATTCTAATGGATTTAGATGCTTTTGTGCTAAAAACTGTCTGTTTTGTCTTAATTGTAGTTTTTCCAGGATTATTGTTTATTTATAACTACTTTTATGCTGCAAGTACAGAAATCTTACTTATCTTAAATTTTTCATTTAGTCGCCATACTTGGTCAATTGCAAGATGGAAGTAGACGTAAATTTCCAAAAGCAGAATTGCATATTTTTCTCAATGTAAACTACTGAAAATAATCTAAAATGTTCAAGAAGTTATGAATTTTTTAAAATTATTTTCTAGAAAAGAGTAATTTTAATGTAAGCACCCATTAATATGCTTAATATGCGAAAGAAAAAAAACTAATGATTTTTTGCAGTAAGTTACCGCCCTTGTTTTGTGTTATTTACTAATATGAAAATAAAAAGAAGTATTGTAAACCAAAAGCGTATGCTAAAATATTACTGCCCAATTACAGCAAAACTCTTAATATTAATTTAATCTATAAACGTTAAAATAAGTTGAAAGTACTTTGTTTTTGATAGGTAGTAAACAAATGAAAACAATTTTGGACAAAATATTAAAAAAAAATAATAATAAATAAATAAAAATACAACAAATTTTGAGACATAAAAGAAAAAATTTCCTCTTCTTTACTAATAATAAAGCAGAAAGTTTCTCTGTCCGGAGGATGTCTGTAGGATATCTGTAGGATGTCTGTGACGCGCATAGCGCCTAAACCGTTCGGCCGATTTTCATGAAATTTGGCACAAAGTTAGTATGTAGCATGGGGATGTGCACCTCGAAGCGATTTTTCGAAAATTCGATGTGGTTTTTTTTAATTCAAATTTTAAGAAAAAAAAACTATCATAAATTACGAAATTATCATAACGTGGAATCGTACCATGGGCGCAAGCCAATGGGTGAGATACGAAATTATCATAACGTGGAACTGTAACGTCGGTACAAGCCAATTGTCGAGAAAATTCACCATACATTATTTGTAAATATATACAAGCGAACCAAAAGACCTTTAATTTTTCTATTACGGGCGAAGCCGTGTGGGTGCCACTAGTTAAATATAAATCAAAGGGGAAAAGTTTCAGTTTCGCATTGGCTACTACTACAATTTTAATTATTTTGAAAATATTGTAATTTAAACTTAATTTTGAATGAAACAAGTAGCCTGAAATTGAATGAAAGGATTAACCTGGAATTTTCTAAAAAAAACTACCTGGAAAAGTCGGGGAAATTTTGTTTTTTTAACCACAAGTGTATGAACCCTGTTATGTGACATTTTCAAACACATGTGTTTCAGTCATTAATAAACTGTTTTCTTTTTGAGTCCCTCTTTTTACATTTTGCATAAAAAGATCTTATTTTGTGAAATTTGGCTTTAAGTAAACAGTTGCTAATGTTAATAATAAAAATATAATGTTAATTGTAATTAAATTGAGTCAAAATCTCTATAAAAAATGTGTTCTATTGCAATGATGACTGGTTATGTTTGTAAACTTCAACTTTGTGATGAGTTTGTTAAAAGAACTCAGAATTTTATGAAAAGTTTGTAAACAATTATAATTTCCTTCTAAATGAATCATTTAATGAATTTTAAAATCATGCAATCAGTCAGTTCAACATGTCAGTGTTTTTGCACAGAATCGGGTTAAACTCTTGATTGCCCTGGTTATGTGCTTGTATATTTGTTACATGTATTTGTAAACTTTTCAATGCTTTGTAATTTTAAATCCTCTAACACTTTGTATTTTTAAAGAAGTAGTTGGATTTTGTTTTCCAGGGAGGGAAACCTTTGACCAAAGATTTGATCTGGGCTAGTAAACAGTTTCGTTTGTTAGCAGAGATGAATTTTAAGGTATGATTTATTATTATTATTTCTTTTTACTTTACTCTTAAATCAAAAAATTGTTTGCACCCCTTTAAAAAAAAAAAAGAAAGAAATAGTGTTATCATTTTTTCTCCATTTTAAAATATTGAAATGCAATTATATCTTGAATTTAATTAAATTTTAGAACTTAATTTTTGAAATGCAGTTTCATGTATTAAATGTGTCAAAGAAAATTGAATTTAAAATTAGTTGAGTTTATATATTATCTTACATCTAATGATGTTTTCATATTATTGATTTTCTTTTATATTGCATGTAAACAAATTTGTTAAATGCCATGCTTTTATGCATGAAGTCATTTCTACTGCTTTATTTAGTTGATGAATTTATTTTAAATTCCTAATCTTAGTTTTAACTATTAGGCTGATTTTTTACAAGAGTGTCACCTAATCACTTTTATTTTTTATTCTATTTATTATTTTTTTACATGATAAGAAGAAAAAACTTTCTAATTCAAACATACTTGTATTAATCACTTCAAGGTTGGTCAATTTTTAAATTTTTTACCACTATCTGCTGGAGTCAGAACGTATATGTCCCACAGAAAATTTCAAACAACTCTACAAAATCTATCCTATTGAAAAAACTACTTAACATTTCATTGTATTATTAGTCGCTCTTTTAGTACCACTGGGAAATGTATCCTGCTTGAATTTATGAATGAACCACATGTCTCACTGAATGCTTACCCTGCCCTGGAACTTTTTACCTCAGGGGAGAAATATTGATAAAGAAAGGGCTAAATTTTAAAATTATTCTTTTTTAATCTTTATTTCATTGTTATCTAGCAGGATTGGCAAGGTTTTGGACACTATCGTATAAACGTTCAAAACCTTAGTGTCCAAAAGTGTCCAAAACTATATTTTTAGCTTAATTATATTCTGTGAGAAAACATCAAAACAGAATAAAAATTATCAAATTAATGTTTTTTATTGAACATTAATTCAATGAAAACATTCAAGTTTTTTATGCAGCTGATTTATTTCTAGTTCCATAGAAGTTGAATTCTTGATAAAAATCAATTTGTATGCATAAGTTTATTTAGTTCTTATTATTATTTTGATATTAGTAACCAAATTTCCCTATGTTTATGCATGCGTGAAAATGAAGGTTTTTACCATACTGTTCAGAACCCTTCTGTCCAAAAGTGTCCAAAACTACTTTTTGAGAAACTATATTTTAAAACAAAATATGAAATCAGAAAAAAAGTGTCAAAATTATTTATTTATTTTATTTATTTATTTATTTTTTGACTATTTAATATATTTATTTTATGTGAACATTCAAGTATAAATATATATGGACCTTATTTATGCAGCTGATTTTAATCTAGTTATGTAAAAATTGAATTCTTCATTAATAATTTCAATTTGTATGCAGGAGTTTTTTTCTTTCCATAAACCAAATTTTTTGACATTTATGCATGTGTGCAACAGAAAATGTACAAAATATAGTGCAAAAATTGATTTTAATGCAATAAATTACAATTTTTTAGTTACAGAATGTACTATATTAAAAATATGAACTAAAAAAAAGAATAGCACAAGTTTTATAACATAAGTGTTTAATCATCAATGTCTTGTTCTTTAATCTATGATTTAAAGAACAATTTTTGTTAAAACATCATGTAAAATTTATTTGCAAAAACCATTTAAATTTTTTTTTTTTTTGCACGTAAATATTGCATATTTAATAACGTTCCTTTAAGTTATAAATGGAACTGAAATTGGCTGTCTTGGTAGTGTTGTGAATTTCCTTTCGTAACTCTATCAACTGTTGTATAAGGAAGTTTTTATGTAATAGTTATTGGCATTTTTTTTAGTAAAATACTTTGCAGAAATATATTATCCAATACTCATTAATTAAACCTCATGAATACTATATTTATGCATTACTAATATTGCAGTAAATACGAATTGATTAGAGTACACCGCTTTAGCTTTAGCGTAGATTTGGACGGTAAAAACCACCTGTCCTAAACCAGTTTTGGACAGTCCAAAACCCAACCCTGTTATCTAGTTTATATCAAGTTTTTGACCCTAAACATTTTTATGTAGGTTACTGAAATAACTTTTTCCCCTATTTAGTTACATATGTCAACTTAAAAAATAAATAAATAAAAAGACATTGTAAACTTAAAATATATATACTACTGATGCATTATAAACCTTTACTTTTATTCATTTCTAATTTAAAATTGTATTACAGAAAGACGATATAGAAAATGCGCTACGGAGGAATAATATGAATTTTAATGATGCAATGCGTATGTATTTTTTTAAGTGATAAAATATTCATTAGATTAATTTGATATAATTAGAAAAACAAATATATGAAACAATATGAAGTATTCATTAATTCAATTTTTTAAGGATGAGAAATTAAGACAAATTGTTATCAATTATTACTTTATGAGTTTAAACTTGTAAATCATTTGGTATTCTCTCAATAGTTGAACTCCTCGCATTGAACAAAGATGGCCCTATGTTAGACACTGATAATTTGGCTGCAATGAACCTAAACCAATTACGTGTTCACCATGGTAATATTGATGATATAAATTTCTCAGAACATTCCGTGGATGGTTCATTACCTCCTGGCAATTTGTATGGAAGTGGTGATTTTCCTGGGTTGAATGTGTTCCCTACAGTTTTTAATGTTGCTCAAAACTGTCAAAATAAGGTAAACTTTTCTTTTCATTTGATTTTTTAACAGATTGTTTAATTATTGAAGTAAACTTACAAATTAATTATTGGCATTGATTTGTTTTTCATTATCAACTTAATGGAATTTCCCTAGTCAAGGATATTCATAAGTAAGAGATAACATATACTCACTGACCTGCACAAGCTATCAGCTTACACATACACTCGCTGACACCTGAAGACTATCGGACAACTATTTTTCAGCATTTTTTTTAGATTAATCAATTGAATAAATATAATTATAGCTAGTACAGCGGATAATCAGAGGGCGGAAACCTGGGACGCTACTGTTCTTTTTTTTCTGGGAATGTACTTATAGGTGCCTTTTTTGAATTGAAACTGCGACCACTCATCCTGAAAATCTCTTATTACTTTCATTGGAACAAATTACTTTTCTGATGTTTATAACTAAAGTATCATAAAGCATTAATTTTTGTTTTAATTTTAGAATAATATAGTTGAGAGTATATTTAAGTAGCTAGAGCTGGGTTACATAAAATATCTGTTTTCGTTAAATGTCTATGTAGATATGTTTTTATGCTCCAAGTCTGTAGACTTAAATTTGATTTCTCCTTCATATTCATTTTCTCTTTCTGATAATTCTGATTTGAACTCTGTTTATATAATCCCTAATGCATTGATTTTCTCCTCCAGTTTTTTGTTATTTATTTATATTTTTTTTTCATAAAGAAACAATAGGTTAACAAATGTTCATTGTTTTAGTACATACAAAATGGAAAGGCCCTAATATCTAATGAATGTTTTGTTAAATTCAGCAACATCACCTTATTTTATGTGTTAACTCTCAATGATAAACGACATATAAGGGGAAAGCAAGTAGAAAATGTCGAATTCTGCCATTACCCGCATTTATAGATGTTTGATAAAGGGAGTTTTTATTCCTTATAAGTGTTTCCAATTCATAGTTGTAAAATCAAAGTTCAAACTAAAATATTTGATTGTGAAATGCACTTGACAATAGCTTTTATTTTTCAAATTCTTGTTGAGACAATTCAGACCAGCTCACACAACACAAAGTACCGAGCATTCTTTGCACTTTTTAGAGGCAATGACTTTTTTAGGAAATAACATCCCCCCCCCCCCATATCAAGTGCTGCTAATGTCATGACTCCAGACCTGTTGATGGGAAAAGGCATAAAGGACTTTAAAAAAAGTGGGGAATATAGCATTTTGGCAACTGTTAGGACATTTTTTGTACATGTTCTACAGAATTCAATGTCCAAGTGTCTGTTTTGCTGAAATTGCATTAAAAATGTAGGCTAGTTGTAGATCTTTACTAATAATAAAGCTGAAAATCTCTCTGAAACTGTCTGTCAGGATCTCTGTGATGTGCATAGCGCCTAGACCGGTCGGCTGATTTTCTTGAAATTTGGCACAGAATTAGTTTGTAGCATAAGGTGTACACATAGAAGCAATTTTTTCGAAAATTCGATTTGTTCTTTTTCTATTCCAATTTTAAGAACATTTTCCCGAGCAAAATTATCGTAAGATGGACGAGTAAATTACCAAGTTATGGTGACGTGGAACCATAACATGGGCGAGCCAGTTGGCGAGAAATTCATCATACATTTTTGGTAAATATACAAGTGAACGAAAAGACCTTTTAATTTTCTACTATGGGCAACGCCATGCAGGTGCCACTAATAAGAAATCATTGCGCCCGTATGATAGCACAGCAAATAAGATTATGGGGAGCAGGGGTGCCCATCCTCCCCAAGAACAATGGAGCACTGCCCACCCAATACCATGAAGACCGCCCTAAAGAACAAGAGCCCTCCCTTAAAGAAAAAAATACCCCCATAAAAAACCCCCTAAAAATTTCAATAGCAGTTTGCATCATGACCTCCCGTCTTCCCTCCCTGGTGGGCACGCCTGGATGGGAATAGAAGACTTAGAAGAAAGAGTTAGTAACCAAGCCTAAATATGCTAGCATTTTGTTTAGTTTATGGACTAAAATAACAAAATATTATTGAGCTCCCTCTTGCACCCATCTTTCACTTTTACAGTATTTGTAGCTTAAATATTTAAAATCTAAGCTTTGAAATATATGCTCCTTTATTTCATTCCTGAACTTTTGAATAAAAATCGTGTCACAATTTATTTTTCTTAAAAATTTGATTGAAATTATTGAGCATAAGAAATTATTTTTATTGGATCAAGTAAAAGAGGGGATATTCTTAAGGAAATGTGCCTTAATACCTTTCACCAGGGCAAGAAAAACACATTAAAAATTTTATTAAAAAATATTCAATTACATGTTTCCCATCTTCTGAGAGGGAAACACTAAACATTTGTAAGTGCAGTCAAACTTGTTTATCTCAAACCTGCCCATCTCAAAATCTCTTATCTCTCTGGGTCGAAATTTTTTAATTTCCCTGCATTTGTAACATAAATTTAATGTTTTTCCTCCAACATCTTGCTCGAAAGAATTTCCCCAAAAATCTGTATATCTCGAATTCCGACTATGCTGTTTTTTTTGCATTTGATCCCCAGTGATCTTTATCACTAATATAACTTGAGGGAAAAAATCGCTTTTTTTTTTCTTAAGTCGGCAGTCATATTGTCTTCCAAATCTTGGGAAATATGCCCAGAGGAAACTATGTACAAAGAGCAAATTTTCTAGGAATTCCAACCACTCAGGAACTGAGGGGGAGGGGGCACTGTTGAACAATAAAAAAGCTTTGAAAGTTTCATTTTCGAATCATTGAAAGTATCCTTTTGTTAGATTCTTTGTATTTGGGTCCTCCTGTTCTGTTTAAACTACTTGAATTGAGAATAAAAAAATTTTGAAAAAAAAATAGAACCTACTTCAAAATTGCTCTAAAAAGTGAAAAATAATTTTATTCTTTAAACACCATCGATAATGCTTTTAAACATAATTTTTGAAGTTGGCGCAAAAACAAAACGTAAAATCCAGTGTAACCATGCTTCGTTCATATTTTTTTCAGAAAAGCTTCCAAAATCACGAACGAAACATTTATATCGGTATTCAAATATGCTGTCATCAATGCATAATGTATGTGATAGTGAAAAAACTGGTCCTGGTTAAATTTACAGTTGTATTTGAGTTATGGCTGTGAATGATTTTATCTATCGTTTTTGCGCCAACTTCAAAAATTATGTTTAAAAGCATTATCGATGGTGTTTAAAGAATAAAATTATTTTTCACTTTTTAGAGCAATTTTGAAGTCGGTTCTATTTTTTTTTCAAAATTTTTTTATTTCATTCTTTTTAGTGTAAATGTAGGTATTTCAGAAATAATAAGAAGTTACCATCACGAAACTTCACATTTTTTTCTTAAAAATGCTCCATACTAAAAAAAAACTATTGACACTAAAAACTTATCTTTGTTCCTCTCTGGAAATCATGCGTTAATTTAACTATAACCATTTAAGTATTACGTTTTTCCTAACTAATTTACATTCCACAGCATCTAAGTTGCTCATGATGCAATCCGGTATTTTCTTACTTAGCCCCAATCATCTGTTATCGGCATAGATGATAACGATAAAAATACTACAGAGTAGTTGAGTCAAACCTAATGGTAGCATTGTGAAGGCTAAGCAGATCCTAATCACTGCATCACCTCGCTTCCAGGTTAGGTTTACCCCTACTATGGAGCAATAGCACTGAAGAAAGGAAGATTTTGATAATTCACATAGGGTTACTATAAATCAGCAGGGTTACTAAAATAAAATTATTTATGCCAAAAATGAGACGACAGCGCCAGATTCCCCCATTATCGAAATATCCCTTGAAGAAATTTAATGCTTGCTTCAGAGAAGCCTTCATTCAAAATTATCATTACAATTACTATTAATGTTACTGTTATATGGCACCAAACTTTTATAACAGTGAGTTTCCTATTGTCGCGTAGATGAAGATAGCGAAGACAATGTGAAAGCCAAATGAAGCGAATACTCTTTAGTCTCAACTCGAGATCTTTATTCAGAACCACGAATGAACGTTACATCTCCTTATATACAACTTGAGAAAGTGCTGGAACTTTCCAGACTTAGAAAGATACAAAAATTAATAGAAGATTCGAGAAAATACGGGAAACAGTAGAAACGAAATTTTAGTAAAATTCACTTTGTCCTAGTCGGGATTTGAACCCGGTTCGCTCGTGTGGGAGGCGAGAATTCTACCACTGAACCACCGTTATCCACGGATGAAAAGTGTGAACTTCGCTACAAAAACATTTAATAGGGAAATTGCATAAAATTTACTGTTTTTTGCCCATAACTTTTTTCTAATGAACAAATATGGTCAAACAAAGTAATGGGACCTAAGTTGAGCCATCCCCTATCCATTAAAAAAAGAATCATCAAAATCGCTTCACTAGGTGAGACGCTATGAGTGGATAAACAAAAAAAAAAACATACATACGGTATGAATTGATAACCGCCTCCTTTTTGAAGTCGGTTAAAAAAATAAAAATCTCATCTTTTTTGAACGACAATCATTGAAAGAAGAATTTCATCCTTCAAGGTATGCATAAACTTGCTATTTATATAATCATTGCAATTAATAGAATGTGTAATCACAACATGTCATTCAGTAAAAGTATCAACAATATCAGTGTAATAGAATCTGTTTGCTCTTTGACTACTGTTCCAATAGCTTTTTTTTTAAATAACTTTTATTAAAACCTCTATCTTGAAAGCTCCATATCCCAAATTTTTTTCCTGCCCCTTGAAATTAGAGATAGACAGGTTCGACTGTATAGGATCTTCAAAAACTCTTATTCCCCCATAAAAGTGCTTGAAAAATTGAAGCATCAGACATTATCTTTGTAATTTATTAAGGTTTTGGATAGTAAATATAGTTTACTTGGTTATTTTTATTTTCTGGTGGTTTTATATTTTAATGCATTTACAGAGCTTGCTTTGTATGCTTTAGTGTTATTTAGCTTTTTTTTCAGTTGAGATTTCAAATGTTAAGTATTTTATATTTTCTTATAGAATGTTGGAAATAACATTGCTCCAAATGTTCTTGGAACTGCTGGAACAAATAACCAAGTGCCCAATTTTAACTTGAACAATAGTATTAACAACTTAAGCCCTGCAATGATGCGTAAAATACTTCAGCAGACTCAAGCTTTTAACCCTGTAAGTGTTACAAAAAATCACTTTTATATATTTACAATGAAAAAAAAATCTTAAATTTTTACTTCATTGTTTTGTGATAAAAATGTTAGTTGCTTTTCCCCTCCCTCCTTTCCATTATGTATAGTTACATTTCATTCATATTTTACATAATTTTTAATACTTTTTATATTACTTATTCTTACTGTTTAAGTTTTGGTTTATTGTGACAGCTGGTTTTCTCTTTTATTCTTTCTTTTTTGCTCTTTGTAATACTGCTTACTAATTTTCTCACATTACTCTTCAGACCTGAAGCTATAAAAATAAGTATAAATATACTTTTGTGATGGTCTTTGCATTCCGACATTTCTCAGAAAAAATTGGCATTTCTATTTTGGGGGACTTATAATTAAGTGTAGAAATGTATGGACCTCAAGTCTGTAAAATAATGCATAAATTCTAACAAATTATAAATTTAATTTCTTTAAATTAGTTTATTGCATAAAACAATTCACAAATCATAACAAATAGAAAATTGTATTGGTGTCTCTTAAAACTTCAGCTTTCTGAAACTGCAGTGAAATTCCAAGTAACCAGTTAGAATTTTTGTAAAAAGGCAAAACTTTTATGAATTGGTTCAAATAAAAATCAGTAAAAATGACTGAACAGTTTCTGGGGCAGTTACTTCCTTTATCAATTCGAACAAAAAGACAAAACTGTTTTCAGAAAAAAGTTCAAAAATTATTAAAATTTTGCTATTCATCCTTTTTTTTTTTTTTTTTTGACGCCTCTTTAGTTATTTGTTTCCTTTAAAACTCCTTAACTTTATTATTATTTGTTGTTATTATTCGAAGTCTTTGGCATTTTTTGCTATTTAATTAAAACCCTGTTCTAAACAGTACTCAAAGTCCATGATCTCAGTTTCATTGAATACAAAGAAATGACGAAAATCTGCTTGCTGATTTCCCCCTCTGGCTCACTGTAAACATGTGCTCTAAAATACTTATTGCATTGTTTTTTCAGTGTAATCTACTGAATAAATGTACAGTGAAGCACCGTTTATACGTTTTTGAAGGGACCGTACGAAAAAAGTGTACAAATGAAAAAACTTATAATAGGTATAAGTTAATATGTATTAAACTCTGCAGGGACCAATTTAAAAAATGTATAATTGATAAAAACGTATAAAAGAGAAACATATAAATGATGCTTCACTGTAGTTCCTAGTTTACAATCTTTATTTATTTTTAAATTTTTCTTCTTAAAAAAACATTTTTCATTTTACCTAGACAGCATGTGTGTGAGCGCTCATCATTCAACTTGTCATTGTTTTTGTGTCTGCTGTGTTAGAGCAAATAATTACAAAATGGGGGAAATTATCAACTTATTTCTTATCTTAATGTTTTTAGTACTTAATTTTATCTTATACCAAATGAATCCATTTTGAACGGATTACCATTAAACATAACTTAGCATTAGATTTTGTGTAGAAAATTTGATGAATGATTTATTGAAATTTCTAAATTTAAATGTTTTTAGAAGGTAAAGGCATCCTTTAAAAAAAATTGAGACTCTTAAAAATACTCTCAATTTTTGTTTTGAAAATTAATGTGTACCCTGATTTAGTTGTTGATTAGGAGGTATAAAATATACAAAAAGATATGCACTGATTCTAAATCAGTTTATAAAAATTTGTGGAAAGGACTTGCTTTTTTTCAAATTAAAAATAAATTTGGTCCTGCAGAATTGAATAGCAAGTAATGTGTTATAAGCTGTTTGCTATTCCAACTTCAGCAGCAAAAACGTAATTTAATTTCTCTGTTGAATCATGTTGTTGACAAAACATTTTTTTGCCTCATAATTTCTCAGGGCATGATTTTCTTTCAGTGTTTAATTTGTTGGAATGAATGAATTATGTTAATTTCTTGATGTTTATACACATAAAATGTTTCATAATAACTGAAAAAAAAAATTAAAGTATTTTTAAGTGTTGTTGGAACAATAACCTCCTTTCCTTGAACATATGAGGGTCTTTTTCTTCTTTTGAGTAAAAAGCACAGGGCTTACGAAAAGCTATGTCTGCCAAGTTGGAAACTAGGAGCCCGGCTCAGGATCAGAGTAATATAAATTTTATGGGGTTTTGGCCTGATGATCAAACGTGCTAGGGACTCGCCTTAGCTCTCGGCCTTGTAAAACTGTTTTGTATTGGAGAAAGAGAAATTTTTTTTAGAAACATAAATTGTATCACAACCCAAAATATGAACATTTTTTGTCTTTTTAACACAGTCACCATTAACATTTAAGCATTTGTCAAGTCTTGGCACCAGCTTTTTGATCCCACCATCAAAGAACTCTGCTGCCTGACCCTATTTGAATTCTTATAATATTGGTGCATTCTTTATGTATGGGTATAGCATCATCAACAATTAGGTTAGTGGCATTAAAGTTTCTGTTGCAGATTCAAGTTCTGTTTAATAAATCTTTTGGGAAGTAAGACTTTCCATACATTTCCAAATGTTTTTAACTGTAAAAGCAATGATTATTTCTTGATTTAAATAATAGAATGTAAGCCAACCTTTTTTTTTTTTCAAATTATTTAAATTTTCTGTCATGTTATTCATAGATTCAAGCAAAGTAATATGTGTGTATTTCTTTGACAACGAGATTTATTTTCTGCTCTAGGCCTGCCTTCCTCAAAATTCTGGACGTATGGCCCAACAGAATTTTCCTTCAACTGCTCAATTACGCCATCTTGTGCAGCAAATACAAATGGCAGTTCAAGCTGGTCACTTAAATCCACAGGTATGTTGTAGAAGGCGCTTTTTCTTTGCTTGCATATTTACAAGTTAAGGGGGTATTCTAGTCTAGAAATTCAAAAAAATCCAATTTTTTTTCCTTCACATTCTCAGAGTTCAGACCTTTAAGAATAAGTTTCTGAGAGGATTTATGGAAATTCAAATTATTTTTAGAGTTACAGTTAATTTTGTTGAAATCAACTCTTTTGCTGAAATGAGACTGCAATTTTGAAAAGAATTTTTCAATATGGTTGACAAGATATCTCAAGTTCTAATACACCGATTTACTTGAAATTTGATACAGACTTTCTTAGTACTACCAAAATTGTCCTCACGTAGGGGTTTTTGAAATTTTTGATTTTCATTATTTTTTTAAAAATATACTTAAGTTCAAAAAAGGAGCCAAAAAATTTAACATTTTTTTTCAAAAAGACGCCATTTTGTGAAATTTTTTTTTCAAATCAGCTACGTCCAGACGATTCTACATCCTTGTTTAATAAGAATTAACCTTGACTTTGTTTCAAATCACCTGGAGGATTAGAATCACGTCAATTGGGCGACCCCCCCCCCTTTTTTTAGAGTCCCCACTTTGCTAACCTTCTCAAACTACAATTTTGATTTTTTTTTTCCAACTATTATGCCTTTTTATACTTTTGAAGTATTAATAAGCTGATAAGAGTGGATAGTAAAAATAGCTGCTGTTTTCTTTTTTTCTATTATGCCTGTAAAATCACCTTAAAATTAAGCCTCTTTACTAGAATACTCCCTTAACTCATAAAATGTTGACCAATGACAAATCATGATCATGTTGAAAGTAGATTTAAAAGCTCAAAAGTAAAATGTGTGAGCAGTTTTAGGAAATGTCATAGTAAGGTCAATCAAATACAACATAGAAAGTATAATTTCTTACCATCAATTATTTTCTAGTTGCGTATATCGTTACAAGATTTTTTTCTTTTTTAATTCAAAAAATTTCTTCCCATTGTTACACAGAAATGATTACTTGTTTTTAATTACTGTCATGTAGTTTTAAAGAAAATGACAAATTATCAATAATTTGAAGAAAATGATAAGAGTTGGATATTTTTTATCTTTGTCTGCATAAAAAAATTGAATCTGACCCATGGGCGGTGGCAAATTCATATGCAGAAGAGTACACCCGCATGTAAATTGCTAAGAATTTTTTTACCAGTTTTTCAATTTATTTATTTTTTTTTTTTTAAATTTAGTTTATCTATTTTTATTTTATTTATTTTAAAGTGAATACTGAGATGTATTTTCATTTTTGTTAAAGCTAATTTATAATTTTTATGCAGTTCTCAGATCATGATATTTTTGCACTTTTGTAATTTAACCATGCTTGAGTAAAATTAATTTTACACATTCAAAATAATTAGTTATTAAAAGATAAAAATAATACTACTATTAAAAATATTAGATTTAATATTGATTAATAATAAATTATGGTACCTTACCGGTGCTGCAAAGTAGTTCTAGCGCTGCAGTACGCCTCGTACTGCAGCGCTAGAAAGCATACTGGACAAAAACGAGAGATTAATAGCTTTTGTGATGTATTTTGTGACTTTTCCCCTATCTGATTGATTAAATTTTATTTTTAAAAGTCAGGGCGAGTGCACTTATGATCTGACCCCCTCACTTTTTCAAGGCACGAGCAGCCACTGTTTGTGACTTTACCATCTCAGTTATATTCATTTGTAACTTATTAATCCTGAAAAAGGAGAACTTCATTTCTGTGAAATTTAGTTTTGAAATATTTGCGACTTACTTAATTCTTGCTACAAAAAACATATAATCAAGTAAAATTGTAATAAAACATTTAAGCACCCCATAACTATTTTAAGAGTATACGGTGATGATTTTTCCAGCATTTTATATAAAATATCACGTTTTAGCTGTCTGAAACCTTCTATTTTTCCACCTTAGATCTTGAATCAACCATTGGCACCTCAAACCCTGCAGCTTTTATATCAGCTCTTACAGCAAATAAGGTTTTTACACCAGCTGCAGCAGCAACAAATGTATTTTTCCCAGCACGGAAGCAAACCCGGCAGTCCTCCACTGCAGCTCAGTGTACAGATAACTCAAGCAAAACAGCACATTGTAAATTTACAGAATCAAATTGCTGCTCAACAAGCTATATTTTTAAAGCAGGTGAGTTTTTCTTGCTATGGATATGCTCAGAGTCTCTCTCTCGCAAAAATAGGATACATGCTTACTAAAATTATTGATTGAAAAATCTTTCATTAATAAATTTTGTGGTATTCAAGCAGTAAGTTTTGTTATTTCCAATTACAATTTTGTTTGTTTATATTTTTCTAATAATAATACTACGTGTAAAATGAAATTAATCTTCGATGAAGATCTAGAGGACTCTTCATACCATTGGCTTCATCACAATTAGCAATTCTTTCTAGCAAACAGTTATGTTACAAGATTTGCATATGACTTGAAACAGCCCAATCCACAGGCAATGACACAGAGAAGAAGCGAGTATTTTACCATAAAATTTGCAAGACAGTTTAACAGGAAAAAGGGCAGGTTTTGTGAGGCTTTAAAGTACTGTCATTGTTGGACCTTAACTTGGTTAAAGCAAATAAACGAATGGGCTGAAGATCATAGAAAACCTTTTTTCTGGTGGTCTTATGTTACAGTTGGCAAACCATTGGATCCATTCCAGAAAAACTGACCAAGATTTCCTGCTATCAAAAACAGATTGTTTTTAATTTTATTCCTTTAGTTTTCAAACCTAAGAGTGGATCTTTATTAACATACAATTTACTATTGCTTCGTTACTGACTGATTTTTAAGCCGAAAAGAAACATTTGATGCAAATCATATAAAAGTGGTTTCTTGTGTAAAACTTAGAAAAGAAGAAAAATTGCATTTTTTAATTATTTACCATGATTTTTAAAATGCTTTTTTAGTTTTCCATCTTTTATTCTCTTTCAAGTTTCATATAACTTTATTTTGTATCAGAAGGAAACTAAATTTCTTTAACTAAATAAATTCACACGGCACAGAAAGAAAAAATATAAAAGTTAGCTCGGTTTACAACAAATGTTTAGTATGGCAGATAAAATATGGTATCAATAAGACAGTTTCCTATTGATGACTATGAGGGATGCTATATAAACCAAATGTTGAAGTTTTTCAGTGAATGAATTGTATAACTCCAGGTCTGCAGTCATGTAGTCTTGGGGATTTATTGAAGAAAAATCTCGGTTGGAAAATTTCTGTTGTTCATGTTGATCATTTCAGTTGACCTATTAATTGCTAAACATTTCATTAAGTGAATTCTTCTGTAATGGAAAATTTATGCAACAAAACTAATAATGTTTATCACAAGCTGAAAATAAGTAAAAAATTGCAAATTTGTTATACTAAGTTTGTTTTTTAAGGAAATAAGTTCATTCATTAAAAAACTTTTGTTTATTCTTAAAAAGTTCAAGAGGAGCTTTCCTAATAATAGTTTTAGATGAAACATGAATCACTTCGTGAAGCAAAAATTTTCTGGTAGTAATTCTGGCTGCTTCTGTTTTTTGAAATTTTTTAAAAAAATATTGCTGGATGAATACTATTGCTTTAATTTTGGTTATGTGTTGAAGTGTTTATTAGGTGTGTTTTACTCTAGAGAACAAGATAACATGTATTTATTTCTCTTTTGCAGCAGCTACAATTGCCAGTGCAGCAGCATCCATCCCTCCAGACTCCTCAACCGTCCACCTTTGATGTTGTCAAATCAAACTTAGACTCGATTAATGGGTTACACTCTGAATTCAGAGATCTCTCAGTAAAGGAGTCTGCCTCTCAAGGCCACTCTCGGCTAAATCAATGGAAATTGCCTTCGTTCGAGAAAGAAGATAACTCTCCTCCTAATGAAAACAATGGATGTTCCAGGGAAAACAACGGGAGCTCCACTGAATTCAGCAGGGCTCCAGGTTCTATCACAAAGTCTTCATCTGCCAACAGTCTCTCATCTACGACTGCCTCTCATTCCTCATCAAATCTTCAGCCATTGAATGAAAACACTTGGCCAGAAATGACCCGATCTCAGAACGATAGCTGGTCGGAGCCTGTCGAGTCCAACAATTCTGTCCAAGGAAATGGGGAAAACATCGGGGCTCCGAACGAAAGCAGCTCCGATGGGAACGGTAACAAACACAACAGTGCCTCTGAAAACAAAGACTCTCCTGCCACTTCCTCCAATCCCTCCACTTCCAGCTCTTCCCAATCCTATAATCTAAACGATCTTGTGCCTGAGTTTGAACCAGGGAAACCATGGAAAGGAACCTCTCGCATTAAAAACTTTGAGGATGACCCCCATGTGACTCCTGGTAGCATTGCCAAATCTCCTCTTTCTTTGAACAGTATTAAAGACTCTGAACTTTTCACTTGGAATACGAAGCAAAACGTCTCCAATCTCTCAACATCGTCTTTGACTTCAAGTACATGGACCTTTTCGCCACCGACGTCTCAAAATAGGCAAGACATCTTCATTTATTTACAATGAAACTTCTAAATTGTGCTGTCCTAATAATATGAAACTATTGTGTTCTTAGTTCTTATGGTGTTTTTTCTTCCCCCCCCCCCCCCCCCCCCCGAAAAAGAACAAAATTTGCTAAATATCAGTTGAAATTCCTAATTATAGAGATTGCGACTAGCAAGAAAAACTAAATTTTCATTCCATTTTTTAGATCTTAGTTTTGTATCTGAGATATCTTTTGTTTCAATTCTTAGTTTATATTGTGTTGTTGAGCATTTTTTATCCTTTTAATAACATAATCAAAAAATTCAACTTTTAATCTACCAGCTATAAAAAAGGGGTTTATACTAACAAAATCAAGTGGCAATTTGCTGATGTTATATAAAGAAATATATTGTGCCTTGTTTTGTGTTATTTAAAACAACAGAAAAATAGGTCAATCCACAAATTAGGTACATTTTGTGGCCCTTTCACTAAGTTCTGAATTGTAAAAACGGCTTCTTCAAAATAGTTTATAACTTTTAAATTAATCCTTTTAGAAAATTTCATTTCTGAAAGCAACTCTATAACTTGTAGGATCAATCAACTGCCTGAAAACAGGACATAAGTATTTAAAAAGTGGAAAGTTAAAAATACTGCATCCAAGTCATGTCCAGCAAAATTCTTTGGGCCAGAGGAATTTCAGAAAAGAACTGCTGTTGTTAAAAGTTCTCCTTATGGTCTAAAATTTTTTCGGAATTTTTTTTAAGTAAAATACACAAAAGTATTTCTTTTTTCTCCCACAAAATACAGACCCAGAAATAAAAAACTGGCTTGAAAATCAATCATCATAAAATTGTTATTGTGACTTAATGTAATTTCTTGGAGAAATTATAGAAAATAGTTAAAGTTAGCTGCTTTATATTGTCATGATCGCTAGATGAATGATTAATAATTTCAATTGTAAGTTAAAAAATTCTCAAAATAAACTTAAAAGAATAAGCATTTACCAAACCATTTTTAAAATGTTTTGAAACCCAAATAAAAAATTTCCAAACGAAACTTTTAAATGACCCGTTCATATCTATTCTGATAACAACATTAAGTTTGTTATAGATAGTATATGTAATTGACTTTGTTCATGTGTGCCACTTTTCTACCCTATGGGCAGAGTTCTCTCTTAAAAAACATCAGTGAACATATTTTTTTCTTTCAATATAGAGTCGACTGTTTTTAACCTGTTTTAGAAATTTTGCGTAAAATATTTTATGAGAAAATTCTTTATTGAGAAGATATCCTTTTAAATAACATATTCAAGGGCTCATTTAGGAAACAATTGTCTATTTATGGACCTTTCAGAAAAATATGCGCTAAGCTTTTAATGAAATAACAAACAACCCCTGCAAAAAATTCTGTATGGTTTTATCAGTATTATATCTAGGCATCTGCTACAAAAAGTATGCTTTATGTTTTGTGTTTTTCCAGTATTTCTGATACTCTTAAATATTCCTAAAATATTTCTCTGATATCAGTAAATCTAAAAAACTTCTGCTTTAGTGAAGCAATGGCAAGATAATACTTTTACATAATTTTATTGTTGAAGCATATTTAAAAAATTATTTGAAAAGGTTTTCGAAGTGTCAAATTTAAGTGAGAATATGCGCCCCAAATATTTCTATAAAAAATAAAAATTTTCTTTCTAAGAGTTTTATTTTCTCTTTTTCTAAGCAAGTCAAAGTACTATTAATGTTTTATGTTCTTATCACTACTGTCTACAGTGGTAGTTCACCAGCAAAATCTGGAAATTCCAGGTCTTGGGAGAATCGGCCTTCGGATCAAGAAAGGCGGATGTCCTGGAAAGGGGCCATTCAGACTGCTCCTGCTCTTCCCAAAACCTCTCGCCCACCTCCTGGCTTGAGTGGCCAAAACAAACCTATTACCTCAAACTGGATTTCGGGTGAAACCGGTCCCCAAGGTTGGTCCTCAAACACAGGCAAGAATTTTCCTGTTAATTTGGTCTCTGTAACTCATTAGCATTCAAAACTTCAGCAAGAGGAAAAAAGTTTTAAAGTAGCATTCCTTTTTTTTTTAATCTTTAATTTTTGTTTAATTGTCAAAGTATTTTTCTCCTAATATTTGTGAGGGGTAGAAATTTAGCAAAATAATTCACTGGTCCAATGAACCAGTAACTAGAAAGTGGTTCATTCTCGCGTCCTAGATTTAAATATTGAAAAAAATTAAGAAAAAGAGAGTGTGTGCTATACTCTTGACAGCAAGCGTACTTGACTATGGAGAAATGAGCTGAGGCAAAGCGAAAGAAATAGTTTCTAGCGTCTTGTTCAATATTCGGGTGAAATTACGCTCTTCTCTTTAGAAATTGGATTAGAAAGTTAAACCCATGCATACTTAACCTTTTTCTGTCATAATTTCTGTCAATCGTTAAATATTTGAAATTTTACCAGCAAAGCAACCCGGAGCATTTCTCCATTTGAATCAAATGCGCCAACCAATAGCAGCTCATCGACAGCTAGCTTATTCGCTAACTCATTTTTTCTTCTGCGCATCGTGACGTCATAGTCAATTTGCAAGCAAGTATAGACAAAAGGAACATGACCAATGGAGTAGATTATTAGTTTTCAATAGACAGGTCTGAGTGACTGGGAAAGAGGGGGAAGCAACATGCATCTTTCTGCTCACCTATACTGATCGGGGAATTCAGCCAACAAAATGTAATCTGTGTTGTTGTTGTTATGAGAGGAAGGCAATGAGGTGGCAGAAACAATATAATTAATGCTATAGAAATTTCTCAAACTTTATCTTTTCTTGAAAGAATGATAATGCTCAGAATTTTTGAAAGTAAAGACAAATGAAATTTCGCTGGTCCTATAGATCACTAAAATTCATATTCTGCTAGTCCGATGGATGTTTTAGTGGTCCTGGACCAGCTGACCACTGTTAATTTCAAGCCCTACTTGTATGGGGGGAAAATATTTTTTACATATTATATTCCTATTATGTTTGTCATTACGCTTGTTAGTGTCATCGGAATACAATTACTTACACTACTAGTCACTCTGAATTAACATTTTGAAGTAATTTGAAAGTTAGAAATAGTCTTGTTGTATGTGTGTATGATTTTTGGTAACACGTTAGCAACTAAAAAACATTTGCTCATTTGGAACAAGTTTTCCCTCAAATAACCTATAAGAAAATGTGATGAAGGAATTACTGCATCGGAAAAAATCTTTCGTAGTTTTAATCTGAAATATGTTTGTCAAAAATCTTGCAAATAAAACAGCATCTTAATTTAGTATTAAGCATTATTTAAGTCATTAAGTATCTTCACATGAAACTTTATATGCATTCTACCAATTTCTGTTAGATGGTAATCTGTCCAAGTACTTTTAGTTTCTGAGGTCCTCGAGATCAGTTAAACAACTTGACCTCGAACGCTTCCTGTGATGTTACAAGCATTCCAGTGTAATATTGTATAGGGCGATTTATTGCCTTTCTTTTAAGCAATGTGGCTAACTAACATCTGTTGTTAAACTGTTTTCACTAAATCATAAGCCTAGTTAGGTTTCATATTCCTGTTTGTTACGCTCTGGTTCGAAATGAATATACTTACAAAACACAATGTGAACTGTATAAAAGTTAAATCAACACACTTTATTAGTCAGAGCTACTACTCCTAATTGACTTCTAATAATATACATATGAAGCCACTACTTCAAAATAAACGACGCATGAAGCCACTACTTCATTAGATGCAACAACACTTTTGCAAGAAGAAAAAACACAACACTTATCAAAACTGTTGCCATAGAAAACAATTAAAAAATTAAACTTTTTACGAGGTAACATTTTTTGGAGGAAGTACCAAATACTGTTAGTCTCTTTCAGCACTCATTGTCATTAGCAGTTCATATCTCTTCATGCTGTCAGTTTGTTTTCAAAAAATTCATCGATAAAAATTTAAATTACATATGTTAGCTTTAGTAAAATTAAGCTGTATGTATTTTCAACTTGAAATTTACTTGACATTTTCCTTTTTATTTAGGCTGGGAGAAGCAAAGTAGTTCAAATTTTTTGGTTTTGAAAAACCTTACACCCCAGGTAAGCTTATTGAGAAATGTCTTTTCCTTTCATAAAATATTATATGTTTGGTACAATGGAATTTGCAGTTTTGCTTTAGCTATTTGCAGTTGATTTGTCAAAAAATATACTTATTGGTGTATTCTTATTGTGGTTGGTATTATTGATATTAAATTGAGAAAGATATCATAAAAAAAGAGAACTAAGAGAATATTTTTAAACAATAAAAGAATTATTTGAAGAAATTTGAAAGAAATATATTTTTATTTTTCTAGCGTCTTAAATAGGCATACACTTCAAATAGTGTCCATAATAGAACAACTTCATGTTTTAAAAGATGTTCTATTAAAGTTTTTCATTCAGTTATCTGCCCATTAAATTTTTTTATTTGAATATGTTATCCATAATAAATTATTGAAGAATGATTGTCACAATCATAATATTGTTTTATAAATTTGCTCGTAAAATAAGCTTATCAATGTTTCATTTGCTCGCTTCAAAGTTTAAATGTTTCCCTTTCCTTCTGTTAGATCGATGGATCCACTCTTAAGACTCTATGCTTGCAACATGGACCATTACAACTATTCCACTTGCTCCTGAATCACGGTATTGCTCTCGTGCGATATTCGACGCGAGAGGAAACGGAGAAGGCTCGATCTGCCCTGAATAATTGTGTTCTCAGCAACACGACCATTTTGGTGGACATTCCCACCGAGATGGAAGTGAAACAGTACCTTCACCTCGCCAGTGGCCAAATAAGTTCTGGCGTGTCGTGGCCGTCGGGGAACGGGAACGGCGATTCGACCTTCAGCTCGGGCAACAGTTTTCCGATCGGCGGCAATACCAACGCCTCTGGCAACGCGAGTGCGTCGAGCAAGATCGGCTCCAGCAATTGGAACAGTACGAGTCTGAATCTCCAGAGCTCCAACCTGTGGTCTTTCTCCGGGTCCGGAAACAGCCTGTGGCCTATGCAATCATCCACCAGTGATCACGACCAGTGTATTCCTTCTTCGCTGAACTCCTTTCTGCCCGGTGACCTCCTGGGAGGCGGCGAATCCATCTGATGCTTGTGATCGTCCATCGAATATTGTGATCCGTCGTCTGAATGAGGAACTGCTACCCAGATTGGGCACCCTCGTGCAAATTTCCAAATCGATTTAGTCACGAAATGTTACTACTTTTTCTAAAAGCAGAGCTGAAGCGTTTTTTTTTTTTTTTCCAGTATTTTTCCGACCATTGAAGATAAAAAAAAAAGAGAGAAATTTTTTGACATTTCCATGAGACTATTTATATTCATGAAAAATGGGGGGTGGGAGGAATATGTGATATTGGAGATATAGCTTACTGTTTTAAAAATATTCTACTTAAAACTCTTGAGAACTGTAGTCCGTTCATAAACGCAAAGTTTTCTATTATGTGATAAACTCAAGATTTTACTTTGGAGAAAATTGTCAGCCTTCCCATCTGATATTTACTGCTCCTGAAAATGCTCAGTTGATGAAATGTCTTGTAGATAAATATTGATGTAGTATGTTATGCATACATTTGTCTAGTATTTTTTCGGTGCCAGGATATCTGTGTGTGTAAAAAAAAAAAAATAGAGATATATATATAATGTAGGATATGTAAATATAATTTCATAGTTACCTTTACAAAATGCCAAATATGAGAGAACCTCATTCAGCACAGTCAATGTTTTACTTGCATATAATATCTTGTAGTGCGCATTTAAACTATAGTTTTTTTTAGTTATGCCTGTTAATGTTTGAGCCTGTGTTTTTGGTGCACTGCGAAATGATGCAATTTAAGATTTATTTAAAATTGTCTTATGAATGTTATTTTATTTGTTCGGTGATATAACTTTTCTTTCCCTCATGTGCAAAGTTGGCACTTTATTTTTAATTGTTATTTCCTACATGTGAAAAATGCCTTTCTAGTATTATGTGTTTTGATGAAACAAAAAAAAAAATTCAAGTTGTCTTTAATTGTTATTGTAGAGTTAAAATTGTCCATATGCTTTTGTTATGTGATTTGTTATGTAAATATTGAAAGGGATAAAGTAAGGAATGCATCAGAAATTTTGTTAAATGGTCAAAATGTTAAGGACAAAAATTTTTGTATGTTTTTAACTTATACTTCAGACATTTTAAAAATACTTTTACAAAATTTCCCGATGTTTTGAAAATACAAGTGTATTTTTAAAGCTTTTATGGTTTTATAATCATTTAGAGTATACTTTTCACTCTTAGTTGTATTGCTGATAGTTTCATTTTAATTTGACAATTTATTTTTAATAACCAAAAATTGTTAGCCAAGAGCTTTTATAATTTTTCCAGTGACAGGTGGAGACTGAAATTATTAGCTGTTTGTAAAATTCTCTTAAGTCTTAAGTTCTAATACTCTTCTCTAAATTTAAACTGTTTTCTCTAACCACCAAATTTTCCATTGCTTTGTATTGTTGTCTAAATAATACTAATGTTGTGCATTTTCTAAATTTGTTGAAACAAAACTATATCTTTTAACTAATTACATGTATAAAGCTTTAATAATAGCATATGGGTACTTTCATGCCTTACAGTAGTCTACATTTTCTTTCTAATAAGTATTTGGATGTGTGTGAAACACGTCAGTTTAAAAAAAAAATCTCATACATTTAATTTTTGTTACCTGTTAACTAGAAATATTTTGTTATGAATTAAGTTATTTGTACACTTTTGTGCCTTTGGTGGAAAAAAATTATATAGCCTAAGAGTCCTAAGAATGTTATGTTTTACTGCTGTTATTTTTTCAGTGATTTTGAATAGTTTTATATTGTTTAGCTGACTTTTATAGGTCTTTTTTTCAGTACAAAAACAAAATGGTCTGTTGTAGAACAAAATGTTTGTTTGAGAAGTGCCGAATACTACATTGTAATTTGTGTTTAAGCTTAAGAAGATCTGAATTCATTCCAAAACTTTTTCTTCATTGATGTGTTAGTTTTAATTTAATATAAAGTATGTTACATAAATGTATACTTTGAATATTCGAGTGATTGGTACCTTATTTTTCTCCTTGAATCTCACAGTATAATTTTGCTCATTCTTTATGTATTGTCTTTCAGTATAATTTAGTGCTGTGATGTGAATCTTGTTGTATTTTCACGTCTTAGTACTAATTTGTAAATTATGTACTTTGTTAAAAACATAATTATAAGTACTTAAAATCATTTTCATTTTGACAGGTTATGTTTTTATCCTGTCATCCATCTGGACTGTTCTTTTCCTATGCAAAAGATTGTTATTGAAGGGAGTAGGATATGACTTGCTGGACTGTGTAACCTTCTAGATAATATTACTAAACAATGCAATATTTTCTTAGTTAAAATTTTTTAAAGTCATTTAAAATTCAAGCATTTATAAAAATTTTGATTTTACTTCCATCATCATTTCCTTCTTTTATTTCTGCTAAAGAACATTTAGTTTCATTATTAATTAATAACTTGGCTGTCTTTTCCCCCCTTTTGTTATTTTTTGTTTACCAAGTTTATCATACGAAAATATTAGTTTTATTTCGAAAAAAGTACAAAACTTTTAGTAATTTTTTTTTCCCCACATTCCGAAGGGAAGAGACGATGACATGCTTTAGCATTGGATTAACCGTCCAGTTCTCATATCTCTACAATTTTCGGCTGGTATACAGTTAATATTTCTATACATTCTAAAGTGTGTATCACTTAACACTGAATCAGTCGCTTCAACTGAATGGTGCTAGTTCTGTACTTTGCGAGTTAAAATAGTGCAGAATGACGAACTGTTGTGTTCCTTTTCCAGCCTCGGTGTGCTCGGACACAATTCACACATTTTACAAATGACCTGACTGAAAGGTCATTCCTTCTTTTTGTGATGTGCTAGTTTATGGTGATGTTCGACATTGCTTGTTTTTCTTAATATAAGTTTGTTTCAGTTGTAAAATTTATTGGAGTGTTTGTAGAGTCTAGTGTGTTTCGACTTAGTATAATGATGCACTAATGATAAAGAGCTTGATGTTTTTGGATATATATTCATGTTGCCATTGCATTAAAATTTGTGCACTGCTGACTATGTTGAGGCTGGTTATAGAATTTTGTACATAACAAAAAAAAAACTATTTGGACCTACTGATCTATTTTCAAGTCCACTTTCAGAGAGTTAGCATGTGGCTTTCGCTTACCACATCCTTGTTCTAAAAGGAGACAAACGGCATGCTTGCAGTTCATGTGACTAAAAAAGAAACACGATTGTGTCTTTTAATTTTAGATAATCATTTTCATGCATTCAAGCATCATTGAAAGTATATAGTATATTAATAAATCTGCATTTGATGTAAACCACAAATGTGTGTTCAATTGTTACAAAAATGACTCATTATTCTAAACTGTACCTGAATCCCGTTAAAATACCTTTTAATTCAATTGTAGAGTGTAATTATGTTAAATTATGCACGTGCTCATCTGGCAAAAGTGTTGTATTTTTTCAAATCTAGAGTTCCTATTGATCTATTATCAAAGTATACCAGCAGTTCTTCTGATTTTCTTTAAACATTTATGTTTAATCCCTATTCTGTTCCTTTTTTTTTTTTCCATGTTTTTATGTTGAAATTTGTTTATAATAGTGAGCAAATTATCAGCAAAAAAAAAAAAAATCATAAATTTATCATCACTTACTACATTACAAAATTCAACATATCAAAACTATTATTTATTAATTCTTTACCTTAAGTTCAGTTCAAAGTGTATTTAAACTTGAAAATGTTTTGTAATATTCTTTAAATAGTTACAGGGAAAAAGAATTCCTATAAAATGCATGTATGTCATAGTGCCTATTCTGTATTGTATTTATTATCAAACCCAGCATTGGTAGGCACAAATTTTCGATGAGTTTCATACACATCCTTCGGACTTTTAAGATGTTTCTTTGATGACGAAAAAAAGGAGCTTTGTGAGAAAAATGGCTATTTTTCCTGTTCTGCAGAACACTGAAACATGTGTATGTAATTTTCATGTTGATTGTTATACCTAGCAATGTTCAGTTTGAAGATAAATACTTTGGAGCAAAGGTAATCATTTAGATTTTTCCTATTTTCTTTTCATTCTAAACTTCATGTATAGCTGTTATTTCACAGTTATGAAATCTCATTAAGTAATAACTGTGTATGCTTTATTTAGACTGTGAATGGTATTTGAAATACTTTGACCTTTAAGTTAAGAATCAGTTTGAACTTTTACTATAACATATATCTTTGCCCACTTTATATTTTTGTCTGCAAAAAAATCATGTTGCCAAAGATATATTGTTTATATTAAGCATAAAAAGAAAAAGTTTTCTGTTTTCGTACGGTTTAAAGTATTTTCAATATTAAATGTTTAGCATCCGTTCACTTGCTGAGTTACTGCGCAGAGCTTTTATATTTTTATTCTTGTGTAATATATATATATTTATTTAAATTACGTGTAAAACTTTTTAATGAAACTCATTCTTATGAAGACATTAGTAATTTTCATCATTAAGAAGTTAAAATGAAATGCAAGCTCTATGGCAAAAGCATACATCACAGTGCTATTGCTCTGAGACAATCAATGCATTGTAAGAATTTTAAAATGCATTTTTCTCAAAGAAATTTACTCTTGATCTCAAAAATGTCTTCTTTTTTTTTTTTTTTTCTGCTTGGGGTTATTGTTTTTTTTTTTTTTTTCCTTTTTAAAATCTTCTATATGAATAATCAACTAGTCATATGTTCTTGATGTCATAAGTGAAATGAAAGTGACGTAAGAACAAATCGTTTAATCTAGTCAATGTTACAAAAGCACCTTATATCAGAACTATGTTCATATATGTCCTTTCTTCTTGGTCATCCTTTTAGTTTTCCTACTATAATATATAGTTTATCTTATATGTGTATTTGTTTTGAACTTAGCATAAGTTTTGTTTATCAATGCCCCACTTAGTCTTGATTCGTATCAAACAAAGTGCAGTTACAAACCACTTTCTCTTGCATTGAAGGTATCAGTTAGTGTTTTAATTATTTTTTCTTGAATATAGTAGATGTTAATTATAGCATGAATATTTACTCAGATCCCAAAGATATGCAAATGCTCAAAAGTAACAAAAAATGAGTATTTTAAACAATCTAACATTTTTCAGAATATGAATGTCTTGGGATTCATGGGGAAAAATGATCTTTGAGCTAGAAAGCAATAACATCACAATATCCTTTTAATATTTAGCTTGAGTTAAATAATATAATACCGAACTAAAACGTTTATTAATAACTAATTAACTATGAAATGTTTTTCATTTATTTTTCGTGTAGAGAGAATCCTCATCATTTGCTAAGTTTAATTTAATCCTTTAGTAAGCTTGTTGTCTAATTCACACATATAAATCGACTCATTAAAGTTGCTTCACTAATTATTTAATAAAAGTACACAGGGACTGACAAAGCCAGAGTGACTAAAAATTTACCTTGGTGATAGAAATTTTCTTATAAATTCTGAGAAAAGTTGTCTGCAGCTGAAGATTTTTTAATTTTTATCGGTCACTACAAATGCCTAGTAAACTTTAAGTATAAATTCAGTTAATCGACAATTTTTTCAAAAATATTTGTTGTAAGTTTTGCAAATAGAAGTAAAGTGCATAGAGTGAGATGCTTAAATGTATTTTGTTCCTTCCAGTAATATCTTATTTCAGTCATTAAAATGGTATCAACATGAGAAAGCTTCTGAAGTGCTTGATTCATTCTGCCAGAGCTTAAAAGCTGTCTTAATATGCAAATATTATGTTTTTCTATTCTTACATTTTATGCAATTTTTACCAAGCCTGTTAAATTAGCTAATAATAATTAATGTCTGTCTTTAATATGTGCAAGCCTTTTCATTAACTCTTTAATTACATCTCATTCTTTTCATTTCCTTAAGCTTTTAACGGACAGGTTGTACATAACCTTTGCGTTGCCAGAGACCAGGTAGAAGTTTGAAATTTCTGAATGGTTAGCATCAACTATGTCTTTTCCCCTCCCAACATATGTTAACAAATTTTTCTCTTTAAAAGTTTAATTCAAATTTGAAGGCTTTTAATTTTCTTTTTACCTTGTACCTCCATAAGTTCAACAATTACGGAAATGTTTACTCATAGTTGAACATTACAGTGTTACATGCTATATGGTACTGTATAGCTCATTGAATCAGATTTTATTTTTTCTGTTAAAAACCACAGCAAAAAATGCCAACAAGACTCTTAAAAAAAAATACATCTCGTACACCAGCTATAGAAAAAAAACTGCACATTTGGAAACTAAAAAAGCAAGCATTATTCTGCCTTAGTGCAAAATGCTTTGTAAAATATTGCTGCAATAATTGGAGTCTGTAAAACAAGCTGTAAGGATAAGGAAAATGAATAATGTTTTTATGCAATAGCCAATCAGCAGTCTTTAAACTTATACATGGTCTCAAGCAAAGTAAAAGTTTATGTGTGTACATGTATTAAATACTACAAGATTTTTTTTTTTTTTTTTGAAATAACAATGTAAAAAACTGTTGAGAGTGCATTGCATGGTTAAACAATAGCACTTGGTCTAAAAATAAATTGGCAAAACACAATCCATCAATGCAAAGCCTTAGAAACATTATATCCTTAAGAACAAAACTCAATGCAAGCAAAATAGTATTGAGTACTTATTTTTTCTCAAAAGCATTTCAAGTATTGTATTTGATTTTAATGTTGCAAATAAGTATAAGCATACTAAATGAGTAGAGGTGAAACTGCAATATTGTTGTATTCATGAAAAATATTTTTTTTTTCTTTGGAAGCAAGTAGTCGTCAAACATTCATGTTTGAAAACATTTATAGATATGCTATGAAATAGCTTTGAAAATTAATATTATTTACTTACTAGCATTTTGTAAATTTATATATTTTCTTAACAAATCATTAATGTATGAACTAGAATTTATAACATTTTGATTGTAATATAATTGTTGATTCAACATTTAAATTTGTTAGTGGTACTTCATTGACTGAAGAGAATTATTCTTGAAATCCAAGCATTTATATGGTGTAAAATTTTGAAAATATTTTAATCAAACTTTATGAACCTTCATATCTTTTCAAACCATTTTAATATTTCATTAAATTTAAGAATTGAGAATGAATGGAAACATGTACATTCAAGTGTTTTTTCAACATGTTGATTATTATAGTGTCATAATTGTAATCAGCCTTAATTGAACAAACCTGTTCAATAGCTGCAACGAGGAGAGCAACTGCAGTGAACTCTTGAAAAATTAACAGCAGTGATTTAAAATGTGGTAATGGCAGCAATGCACAATGTTTACAAGGCACTTTTCTGTAATGTTGTGTCTATAAATAAAGCTCTGATGAAAAAAAATAAGTTTCATTTTGTGTTGAAATGTTGAATTTTGATATAAAGCAGTTACACACTGGGGTTTTTTGGGAGGGGGGGATGGAGAGGGCACCGGTAGACTCAAGTAAAATTTTCTGAAGACAGTATAAAATTTCCTGAAGCTGGGAGGAAGCTCGACCCCCCCCCCACACATACACACTCTTCTTCCCCTGTAAACACTTCAGATATGCATACAAAAATCATTGAAAAAACCTTTTTAAAAGATTTTTTTGAATAACTTTCAGTTTTAGAATTGCCAGTTCAAAATTTTCGGATCACAAACAAGGAGATGACATCTACCTCCAGCTCGACCATTAAGCAAACCATTATAGTAAAATTACTCTAGCAAACAAAATGTTTTTCTTGTAGACACATCAGCACTACTGCTAGCAGGGCCGGATTTGGAAGTGTGGAGGCCCCTAACCAGGGTTCCAAAAGATCATCATATTTTCGAAAATATCGGATACTTTGATATATATCCGAATATTATGATATATATGTATATATCCGATATTTTCGACCCGTGAAAGTTAGGATATTTTGTAAAAATCTTATTGTGGGAGCCCCTTTGTTGTGGAGGCCCCTGGGCAGCAGCCCCGTCTGCCCTCCCCTAAATCCGGCCCTGACTGCTGGTTTTTCTTTCCCTTTGAAGCTACTAACTGTGTGAGGAGGCAGAGGCAAATCAAGGAACCAAGGGTTTTTCTTTTTTTACCGTAAGGTTTAACAATAGGGGAGGAAACAATGAAATGTCCTAAGCTTTCGTAAAAAAGGGACTAAAAGAGAAAGAGGATAGATGCCGTAAACGGTAGATTATTCATCAGAGATCATCTCTGAGGTTGCATTATATGTTTCGGCAATTGCTTTGATTGGTCATTACGAAATTTTCATCAGTTGTCAAAAATTTCGCGACAATTTGAATAATTGCTGTAAATATTAGTACCTGGACGACCAAGCATGGCTTGGCTTTAAAAGGTTCTTTTTTGTAAAATAGTGTTTTTCTAAGCTTTGAAGTACTTAGAAAGTCTCCCGTCAAGGTGTAGAAGAGAAGAAAATTGCTTCTACTCTTCTACATTTGAACGAAGCAATTGCCTGTTGGTTGATGTTTGAAACTTTAACCCTAACTCCAGTGGATAGCGTTAATTTTTAACCACTTTTTTTATTCTTCATTCCCCTAAAATGAGTCTTACCAGTAAAACAGTTAAGTTACCGGATCGAGTTCAGCCTTGTCACAATAAAGCCTTTCCCTGCATGTTAAACATTATCAAAACATATTATCAAATTATCACGCCGTGGCGCAAGTTTCATTGTTAAAACTCGCGGGTTACTCGATCATTGGCTATCCTTTACATGAGGATACTTGAAAAGAAAAATGTTAATGCGCCAATCGTTGAATCTGCTTCCAAGCCCCAAAGCAAAATACTTGACAACGTTCTGCAATGTAAAATCATTTCATCAAAATTGTCCTGCAAGTAGTTCAAGCATTGTATACACAAGCAACTAACGTGATGTTTTTTACAAATTGGGAGATCAAAATCGTTTAATACAGGTTTTTTTTCAGCAGTTTTTAAAACTTCACTGCTGTTACGCATTTCGGTAAAACCTATACCTATTGAGATTCTCCAGAAATATTTTATATGCTTTTTAAAATGTATAGAAAGAGCAAGGATACAAAATTTTATAGAAATCCGAACCTAGGTGTCAAACCACGTTTTTTTTTTTTTTTTTTGGTTAATTTTGCATGACATGAAGGTGAAATTAAAATTATGTTATTATATAAATTATTAAAATTTTTAATTTAATGAGTCGAGTTAGCATAGAAAATAACAAAACACTTCAAAACTTTCTAAATACAGTCGGACCTCCATATATCGAAGTAGCAAATTTCCGGAAAAAAATTAGATATATAGAAATTTCGATATATAGAAACGATTTTATTTTATCGTCAAAATCTCCTAAAACACTAAAATTAAAGCTAATTTTCGTGAATAAAATCCAATTTCTAATTTATACGAGCATCGGATTAAATGAAAGTTGAAAAATAAAAAATTAACAGAAATTACATTTTTGCGCCGTCATACATCTTCATTCTTCGGCAATTAACTTGATTCGCAACATTAGGGGGGTTTCGTTTTGATTGTGTAATCGAGAGAAAAGTAAAAAATCAATGTACTTAACTTGAATGATTTTTACTGAAGCTAAAGAAACTAGGAATGTTAATCAACAGACAAAAGGGATAACTTGAAAATGATTTTACAATGTTACTGGTTACAACTTAGATTTGAAATAAACTTGAGGGAATTTAAGAACTCCAGAACGGAACAACAACCTATCTACACAGCCCTCAACCCCAGATTCCTTATGAGCTTCGTAGCAACCTTTAGTAAACATAATTTTCTCCCCTAATTTTTATTTTTCATGAGACAACACTCTGAAGTGGGAAAAAAAAATTCGATACATAGAGATTTTTTCTATATATAGAAACAATTTTTCTATGTAATGAACATAGAAATTTGCTGGGATTTCGATATATAGAAAATTTCGATATGTGGAAGTTCGATATGCGGAGGTTCGACTGTAATTGAAATATTTTCAGGATGCAAAAGGATTAAAATTTCAAACAAGACATGCAATTTTCGGCACCAGACATGTTTCAATGTTGACGTGTTTCCAAAATATACGTTTATGGCGGGAATTGCAGTGTATGAAGGTTGATTTGATCTTGAGTTGGAAGATATTTGCAGAAAATCTGTAGAAAATTTGTTTTCTCTCACATTTGAACAGAATTGTTCTGCAGCTCAGGCATCTGTTCTGCGACATATGTCGCAAATGTAGTAGCATTCTGCTTTGGGGCTTCCGAGAAATGAGAGGCACAAGAGATACATATAAACATTTCATCAGCACTATAATCATTTCACCTATAAGAAGCCTACTACTGAATACAGGCCTCCCCTCAACAGACGTCCACTTAATGAAGCTCTGAGCTAGTTTCATATAAATATATAGTATCGCCAAAACAGTAGTTTCTTCAACAAATATGAAAAAATTGTAACATTTTTGCTTTCATTATACCCTTTTCCAGTCATTATTGGATTTTGAACTTGGAGCCAATTTAACTATGTAAAATTGGTTCTTAACCTAATGCTTCTTCTATACAATGTTGAGATTCACGATTATATATATCCCTATCGAGATTTTTATTTGGAATAAGTACTTTTATTGTAGCTGGTCACTTTACGGCAGAAAATGCTACATACAGCATGCTATTCATAAAAACCGATAATCCACAAACCACTCCAATTTCTGAGCAGTCTCAAGCAGGGTTGGCAAAAACCCGGGTTTTTTTAAAAAAGCCCATGGACCCAGGGTTTTTTGGTTTTTTTTAAATAAAACCCAACTAAAGCTGGGTTTCTTTAAAAGAAATGTGGTTTATTTGTCTTTTTGTAGGGGAAAGGTGGGGTACTCGTAGCATATTGTAGCATAAGTATATGGACAAAGCACAAAAATTGTCTTGATAAAAAAAGCTGGAAAATTCAGCATTTTCTGAAGAAAGGTATAAAAGACGACAAAATTCAAGAATGGTGAAGTTTCAGATTTTTTTGGTTTCTATGATTACCAACAGTTAAGGCAAAGAAAGTTACTTCTTGAGTGATAAAATCTATTGTTTATTTGTTCGTTTTTAATTTCGACATTTTTTTTTTTGTATTTTACTTTATTATATTTCATTTTGTTATGCAAAACTACTGTAGAACTTCAAGTAGTTTAAATCCCTTTTTACTGAATTCCAGCTTAATCAAGACATTTCTTTGAATTTTATGTTGCCTGTTTTTCTATTTCTGTGTACAGAGTAAGAAATATTAAACTTTTTCGTAAGATAATGAAAATACTGTACATCCTATTCCATTTTCTGTCCGACCATTTGTAAAACCTGTTAATTTCTAAAAAAATATACCTTGTTTATTCGAGTTTTGCGACGTGTTGGTTTGCAGAAAATAATTCACATGAGAGCCTTTTAGCTAAAGTAGTATCCTTTGTACAATCTGCAAATATTGAGAAAATCTGACGTGACAGGACTTAGTCAAGATAATTTGAGCTCCTTATTGACCAGTTGAAGGAAAAAAGTTAAATATATTTATTTAAAATCTTTGAAGCATTTTTTAATGCCTTTAAAAGTTAAGAAATACTATTAAAGTTAAAAATTCATTTTTTATGTCCATTGCCTATTGTGAAGAAGAAATAAAAAAGTTTAAATTGTAAAAGTGTTTAAATTAATTATTTTTTAAAAAAAAAGGTTCTCAGAAAATTTTTAAAAACCCAAAAGTGGGCTAAATAATGGGTTTTTTCAAAAAAACCCATTGGGTCCAACCCAATTGGGTTCAATCCGGCCAACCCTGGTCTCAAGACACATTTTTTCCAAAATAAAATTTGGATGCGTAATTTAAAAAATATTTGAAATGTAAAAAATTAAATTTAAAAAAAAAAACAGGATATTTAAAAGAAAGTAATTTGAATTCTATAATTTTGAATTCAAATTATGTTTATCACACACAATCACGAGTTGCGACAAGACTCAACTCACTTGTTCAAAGTTAACGTCCTATGTAGGCTTTCATTGAATTTTTATTCTAAATCATGCTGTATAACAGCACCACCAAAGCTACTAGTTCTCTCTTTTGTCGCCAAGTAGCTACCATTTGTTCTAGTTATCTCTAAATTTTTAATTTTGCCACTTACATATACATCCCTTTGCTTCGCACTGTCTCAATTGAAAAGGTAAATTTCTTGCACATTTGTACATCAAATGCATCAATTCATGTCCTATGTTATTTTCGGATAGATCAAGCTCTTTTCCTGTCGGCTGACAAGCGCAATATAACAAGGGGTTACTGTAAACTGTACTGTGTTTGATTCCTCTCTAGAGGAGTTTCCTAAACTATAGGCTATTGTAATCAATCCCTGCTTGTTACAGCTTTAAGACTTAATTAACAAAGATGAATTAAGGGGCATATTCAACTCAAACAGAATTTAAGTTGATCAATTACTCTGCCAGACACCCCACCCAGAAGGAAATTTTTCACAATGCTAACTGGTAGATAGTATTCAATTGAATTGTGCACTATCAAGTTGAATGTGCCCCTAAATTTATTTGGAGAGATTCAAAACCTTAAACCAACAATTTCAAGTTATTTTATTCAGATATGAAATCTTATCTTTTAAACTTACCTTCAGAAATCAATATTTAACAAAGTTATATTCTTTCTTTTGAAACTTCATTAAAACAAACATTTATACTTTGAAATTCAACTTTGCAGATTTTCTATTATGATATAAAGATTAAATTTGAAAACTTTAGCTTTCCAAACAAAATAAGTTTGTTGGTTTAAGAATTATATTAAGATCAATCACTCCTTAAATGAACAAAACTTCAGAATTTCATCAGTATTGATAATCTTTTACATTTGTTTAAAAAGTAAGATCCAAAATAATTTTTAAGCATATCAATATAATTACTTCATATGGTTATTTTATTCTTAATAATATATCTTAAACATGAAAGAGATGCAACATAAGTAATAACTGAAATTAAATTTTATTTTAACTATATACATATTTACAATATAGCAAGTACAAGTAGTTAATGCGTAATTCACATAACTAGACAAATGCAAATGTTTTCAGCAACAAATTTCACCTAGTTTAATTAACACCATCAGATTTCAGTTCTATTTAAAACATCATTATTATCAGCAAAATCTGAAAGCTTAGATTCTACCTTATCAACTTTTGGCCTTAACAGTTCAGAGTTATGATTTGAAGTTGTTACAGCAGACCCTTCATCTAGAATCTCTGTAGGTGCTGTCTTTATAACATTAGATTGCAACATATCACTATGAGATGCATTTTCTGGAATGATTAAACTGCAGTCCAACATAGTTTCAGTATTTTCCTCTATGTTTTGTGAGGTACAATCCAACATTTCAATATCACAGTTATCATTTAAACTTTGGGCACATTGTTCATCATTATTTCCCACATCTTGAGATTTTTCCGAGGATTCTACCATATCTATACCTGTCAAAGTTTTCTGACTAGAAGCTTCCTTCATTTCTACTGTATCATTAGTTACCTGTCTGTCTTTATCACAAGATTCTAATGGTTCCAAGTTACCTACAAAAACCATCTCTACTTCAGGTTGAGATTCTGGCTTATTACTGTCACTGGAATGTGAAAGTTCTAAGTCCTTACAACTGTTTGTTTGATCATTCATGTCTGCTTCACTGAGTTTTGAACCTACAGGAACATCCATAGTAGGAGTAAGCAACTCGCTCTTTCCCTCGGATGTTGCATACCCTTCTATCATTTCTATTTCAGGTGCTTTCTCAGTTTCATGATGATCGGAATCTGTTTTGTTACATTCTAGTTTTCCACAGTATGTTAGATCCCCTTCCATCATCTGTGTTTCAGGTTCCTTTTCAGCTTCATGATGATCTAAATCTGTTTTATTATGCTCCACTAATTCTCCTACTTCAGTCACATTAGCCTCCGTCATCTCTATTTCGGGTACTTCCTGAAGTTCAACATGTTCTGTAGAGGACTCTGGCATGTCATTTTCTGGAGTAACAGAATTTTCAACAATGTCCAGTTTATCACTTTCTTTAATATCACCAGAAGCAATAGCAGACTCCGCATCTTTTTCTACAGAATCCGAATTGATTTTTGTTTCTAGAAGATCAATATATGATTGAACTTTCTTAATTGCAGCTTTTCTAGCATTTCTGACATCAGAATTGCCCATTGTCTCTATATCATCTAAGCGCAACATTAATCTTGTCAGCATTTCATCTAAGTATCTATATTGTTTATCATTTGCAGTACCAGAAAAACTTTCGACCCCGGATGCATATGATTTTAAATCATCCAATACATCTTCAACTTTTTTGAGTTGCAGCTTGAATCCTGGCTCTGGAATCTTCTCTTCAGATTTTTGCAGTTCGTTCTCTGAACTTGTTTTAGTAACCTTACAACCATTTGGTTTTACCTCTTTAGGAGATGAATTCAAATTTGGTTTTTTGACATGCTCATTGCAGTTCTCTCTTTTCTCAATCTGTATTGGAATGTTGTACACACGAGGTTTTGTTTCACCACTAGGCACTCTTTTTCTGTTAGGCAGAGTCATGGTGGACATAGTATGCTTCACTGGTTTAATGTCATTTTCAACGAGTCCATCTTGAACACTATTATTCTGTTGGATTCCTGCTGGCCCAGAAAAGTTCCTTTGCCTTACTGGTTTCCTATCTCCTTCATATTCAATTGGAATCACTCTCACGTTTGGCTTCCTTCCATTGTCTACATTATTACTTCGAGATTTCTCGGAAATCCAGGGATCAGGATCCTCCACAAACACTGGAACTCTATGTTGTAATCTAGGGCTGGAAGTTGCCGAATTGGAATCCCTGTTACCTGCGCCCTGAAAGGAAAGAGATTCTAGATAAGTTTCATTTGCCAAGCATGTGAGGATAGACATACATTCAATACGAGGCTGAGAAACAAAGAGATGTTAAAGGACTTTTCAAAGTTTGGAACAAAATGAGTTTCAAGTTCAACCCCAGGTAATCTTTCAACAATGTTCTTCTAAATCACCATGCATTACATCATTTACCGGAGCTCTAGTACCATCGCTTCCCCAAAAAAGAAGAGTTCTTACTTCTAGTATTAGTCACCTCAAAACTTAGACACTAGGTTCTGGTTTTCTTCCTAAATTCTTACATAATTTGTTTCCTAATTTTTAGATCCCTCAAACCTTCCTTGTTTGCTTAACCTCACTAGAAAGAGTTCAAAATTTTGATTTAGAAATTTCAACCAGAGCCCCTAAGACCTTTCTTTTACAATAATGGACTAGAACTTATTTCAGTTTTGAAAGAAATGTTGGGAAGGGACCTTAACCTTTTCCCTCTATCATTACCAAATTATTGCTAAAATCTACTCTGTGAGATTACACTATCAAGAAACTTCAGAAGGAGAACCGCCAGATTTCCTAACATCAGATAGTCAGTAACTGCTTCTTAATGAAAGAATTCAATGTCCGAAAAATTTCCAAAGAGAGCTCTTTAGTTTATTCCCCAAACTCAAAATGTCATTAAAGTTAGCTAAAATTTAATTTTCAGTACTTCAAAAAATATCCTTAACACCTTAATGTTATCAAATATACTTTAAAAAAAATTAGAATTTTGAAAACATTTTGGGAACTAACTTTCCTTGTCTCTTTGTTTGGAACATTTACCAGAGGAAAACCATGAAATCCCCCCTCCCCATCTTTAACACACTTTATGTTAACAATACAAAGATGACTAAAGTTAAATTTTTTTTTTTTTTTTCAAATTTCCACTTCGAAAGTCTAGCAAATGATGTTCGAAATGTCCTTCTTTGGGGAGGGGTCATATCCCAAAACCCTTCGCGTACATACTATCATATAGATTTAATGATAAAAACACAGCAAGACTTCAAGAATTCCCAAGTTTTGATACGGATTTGAAACACGGTAGACTCCCTTTACCTGAACACTCTCTAATGTGAGCGCCCCAATACTCTGAACACTTTTTAATGGTCCTGGCGAATACATATGAATTATCCAATCTCTCTCTATAATGAACACCTCCATACTCAACACTTTTGTTCGGTACCTTGAGTATTCAGAATAGAAAGTCCACTGCATATACTACACATATTTAGGAGTCATAAAGGATCTCCTTTTCAATAAGAGAAAATAGAACAAAAAACAGCTCCACTAAGAATGTATCTCTAGCTATTATTACATAAAAAACACCCCACACTCGGTCATTCCATCTGAGGATGACAGTTTCAAGCTTTTTAGCACTCATCAGCCCGGAATAAGAAGTAATTGAGCTGAAAGCAGTAAACCTCTTAAGGAACTCATGAGAACCAAACAAACTGGTAGCTAATGTAGAATTAGCACATCAGATGAGAGACCACCACAATGGTACGGTTCAACTCAAAGATTGAAGACAAAGCTAGGTATTTCAATATTCAGCTTTGCCTTCAATCTTAGAGTTGAACTGCATCATTGCTAATTCTACATTAGCTACTAGATTGTTTGTTTCTCTTAGCTACTTTAAGAGGTTTCTTCCTATTCCGGGCGGATGAGAGCTAAACAGCACGAAACTGCAGTCCTCGGATAGAATGACTGAGCTGGCCGTGTATTTCGGCCTTAGTCCTGGCTCGGCTAGGTAACTTACTGCAAAACATAGCGATTATTCTACAACTAGCATAAAATAAAGTGATTAGCAGGTTGCTTTGAGTTTGTGTATTGGTAGGACTAACTCAAAATAAAATGATGGGCAAATATAGTAGTAACAGCAAAAAAGGTGTCATGTTGTGGCCTCTACATTTGGACAAAATGCTGTGAAATGGCCCATTATATTACTTTCTATGAAGCTTATAAGTTATACATAATAAGAATAATCTTCCAGCCAAAAAAAAAATCCTATTTCGCAACTTTGGAGAACTTTATTTTATCATGTGGAGTGAGTACTTCTGCTTGAAGTTCTCTCTTAACCAGGGAGTCACGTTGATAGTCCAATAATAAAACAATTTTAAACAGGTAACAATTGAAAGAGAATTTCGAGACCATAGCTATATAATATAGTGTGCATGCCGTGGGTGGATACATTTGATCATAGGCGGATTTACGGGGGTGCCAGGGGGTGCGCCGCACCCCCAAAATTTTTGGTTGGGTTTTGAAAAAAATAGTTTAGTATATTTCACTCAGAAACGCAGTTGGAGGGGGGGAGGGATGCATAGCTGCTATACTAGTAAATTTACTTGAATCCAGTGTATCACCACACGTCGCTAGTGCAAGAAAAACGTAACTGTGCTGATATTAAGAATGTAAGTAATTTTATCCATTTGGAAAAAAAACCTAATAAATAATTTCATGCAAATAAAAAAACTTCTCCAACAATATATTGTTCAGTGCTGTGTTATTGTATAGAATAATAGCATGTTCTGTAATTGGGTATTTATTCGTATATCAATACCAATTCTTCTATTTTGAAACAACAATGGCTAATAAAGTCCAAAAAAAAAAACCATGGCTATTGCAAGAAACTTTATCAATAAAATCTACGCCGAAAACAACAGAAAACTAACATTTTTAAGGTAAATTTTCAAAAATTTTTGAAGGACTCCCGGACATTTTGCTGCAGTGGTGCATCCAGGGGGGAGGAGACACAAGACTGGTGACTCTCCCCACACATGCTGAGTAGATGTTTTAAAAAAATATTCTTATTATTGAAGAGAAGAAAAGATCTCATTTTGGGAAAACAGTTATTTTACGAAAAAAAAAAGAATATTGGGAAAAAATTTTAATTTCTTTCAAAAAGAAATACTGACATTTAAATTTTTCAACAGCTTCAGATTATTGGCGGTGAATTTTGTGCCTCCTCCCTCCTCCTCGCAAAATCCTTTTTCTTTCATATCTCCCTCCTCCCTTTTTTTTCTATTTCGTTTTCATTTTCTCTATTAGTTCTCAAAATTTTTCTTCTCCAAAGCCCTTTCTCCAGCCAAAGTTATTACAGAGTAACTCAAATTTAGTTTCTTGGGCTTCACTTTCGCAAAATTTCCAAGGAAGATCTTCTAATCACCTAAATACATCAAAAATCGTTTAAAATTGCGTTTTTGGAGCTTCAGTTTTGAAAAACTGCAGTGTCCCTAACGTTACCAAATATGGTCATACACTCATGTGTTTAAGACTTTAATTTTGGAAAATATTCGAACTAGTCCCTCCGACCCCCCTTTCTCTAATATCATCAAAAGTGTTAACATTTTGGTATTGAAAACTACTATATTTCGAAATATTTAAGTGTTAGAATCCTTTTTTTTAATACCATGGAGGTATTACAGAAAAACTTCATTTTTAGGATTTCAATTTCGAAAATTTTCTAGGGGAGAGCTCTAGAACACCCTGTCCGGTAACAGTATCAAAAATTGTCCTCCGTAGTATTTTTGGAACTTCAATTATGAAAAGTTAAAGAGGTAGCGTGGGGGAGGGGAGGGGGGTACGCATTTCTATTTGCTTTTCAAAAAATCGATTGGAGACAGTCTATGAGTGTTATTCCTAACCCAAACTATAAATATGGACTATAATTACATTTATATGACTAAAATTTCTAAAAATGACCTTGGAGCCATGCGTACCTTTCTTGCCCCCAAAATATCACCAAGAACTGTAAAACTGCGTTTTCAAAACTACTATTTCAAATTTTTTCTGAGGCGTGAATCCCATTCCAAACCAGTAGCTGGATTCACCCATTGCTTCTAATATCGACTTTAGTTTAAGACTTTTTCTGCAGTTAGAAATGTTAAGAATTGCCCAACCCCTAATCTTCCTAAATATGGTTTACATCGCGTTTTTCAAACTTAAAAGTGTGTCCTGCCCTAAAATTATTTTCTGATTTCGCCACTGCCTTGTTATTCCGGGAATACCCCCCTCCCCAGATCCCTGTTATTGTTGCACCCCCAAATATTTCGGCTTAAATCCGCCTATGCATTTGATGCTGGGCAGATACATTTACTGCAATACTGATAATGAAAAACTTTCATTGTTTTTAGGAATACATGATTGAAAGCATAAGGCATTTTCTTAGTTAAAATTTTATTTATCCACTGCATGTCAACTTTCATTCCTGCAGATCGTTTTGAGCAGATACTTTAGATTTTTATTTCACTATGCTTGAGACACATACACAACAGCCACTTATCCTCATATGCCCATTATCGAGATATATGTTCTTACTTTCGTATTAACAGCACCACAGCTACAGATTAGGCGTTTTTCTGTGGTGCAGAAACAACCCAACAAAGAAGATAACTGTGAATGCATGCAAGCAACAAATGCGCCTAATGATTGCTCTTTATTGAGGTATTAGTGCTTATTCTGCTGCGCTGGCGTTAATACATAAGCACCTATATTTTTTAAGGGAGAATACAGTGAAACCTGTATATAACAATACTGTCTATAACAATTTTTTTTTTTTTGGGCCCCAGCAAAATGTCAGCATGAATAATCAAAGTGTCTATAACGATAACCTGTTGATTACGATATTTTTTTTAAGGTCCCAACAGTATCGTTGTAGACAGGTTTTACTGTATAATCAAGTAACACTTTCAGGGGCGGTGGTCGCGCTGTGAAACCACCAATTTATAAATTTTTTCTCTTTTTTTTCCCGAATGTTTTGAATCAAGATCACTTGCATCCTCTTCTTTCGAGTTCAATGAACAAAATGAGATGGCAGAATAATAAAAAATATTTTTTTTCGTAGTCTCAATATCTTGTCCAAATCAAATTTTCAATTTTTCGTTTGCCCAAAAATTGGAATTTTTTTTCAGATTTTAAAATTTTTAATTAGCGCTGAAAGATTGAATCATTTTTCTTGATTTTACCTGAGGTACTCAATCATATTGTTCTAAATGATTCAAATTCATTTTTACATGTGTAAACATGTTTTTGTCCTTCCCCAGGTGGGGGGTTTGAATTTATGGGGACACCACCCCCAGCGAAAAAAGTTGCCAAAAAAATTTTTTTAACTGAAAACTTTATGTCTAGATGATCAAATAAACCTACTTGTGGTGTTTTTTCTTCTTATTTCTCAAAAATTAATGATGCGCCCCTGAAAGGGGTAAATCGGTCTGCATTCTCTGTATCTACCTACAAATTTTTGGACAGACGGCTTACATTACTCGATGGAACTCACTAAATGTGTTAAGCTTTCTAAAAATTTCAAGCCTTTAAGACCTTGTTTTTTCATAACAGGGACCCAAGGCAAAAATTTATACGTCCAGAAACATTTAATAATGCTCTTTCAATTGCTATTTATCGAAATGTTTTTCATAATAATATAATGAGGCTCTAAAATTAATACCATTCTCGGCAAGATGCTGGACTTACTTTATACCTTTTAAGTTATTCATTAATACAACAATTTACTAGCTCATAAATAATGAAAATTAATAAATTCAGTTTATCTTGAAATCTATGACAATATTTAGTTTATACACAAGAATTTAACATTCTAAGCTTAGTAGAAACTATCTTTAACTGCAATAAATGATAAATTTAGATTAGAATGCAGAACATGCAAACAGAGTCTGAAATAAAACCATAACTACCGGTTTTTCTTTTTTTTTTTTTTTACAGGCATATTTTTACTTTTAAAATACTGAACATAAAGAAATGGAGTATTCTCCCAGAAATTTGGAGGTGCATGTTTAAACCACACACCAAAACTTTTATTATAGTACTTAATGGAGGAATATAACTCCTTTGCTTTTCACCACATTTCCAATACGAGACTCAGTACAGATTCTTAATAAAAGAAAAATTAATTTACTTCTGATTCTGAGCGTCACAAACAAATTTTTTTGCACAAAATTAATTAAAAGTGTAGGAGGCTGAACGCAACAAATTTGAAGACCAAAAATTTCATCAGAATACCTGCTACGATTTAGCGCTTTGGTTTTCAAAGGAACATATGATTTGATCATTTATATTAAAATAGCTCAACCTAAAATTCAAACAAAATTTTAAGTTTTCCCGTTTAAACGCGTCTTCAACGATCCATCAACATGATATGTGTATAACACTAATAAACAACTGTAAACGAAACGAATTCAGATTGCAAAATAGTTAAGCTGAAAATATTTTGCTTAACTTACCATGTTGGTTGAATTCTCTAAATCTAAGATCATATCACTCGGGTTTGATAATCCAAATCGCTTTCTTATTTCAGCTTGACGCTCTGAGGGATTGACAGCAGTAAACTGAAAGGGTAAGCGGCGAAAACTCATTTTTAAAAGCTCACAGTAGATGCTAGAATATTCTGGAAATGTATGGAACCGAGTAGAATGATCTGGGCAAGGTATCGGTGCAAATACGCGGGAAAGAACTGCCTTTTAATTCCCAACAGCCAATCAGATTGGAAAACTCTACTGCTCTGTATCACGATTCGCTAACTTTTCTACCAATGGTTGAAGAGCAAACGTTGAAGTTATATTGTAAATTATCAAGTGGTTAGATTAGTTAATTAATATTTAAAGCTATTTTCATCCGAATTTTTTATGGATTTTATATTCAAATATTAAAAAATAGACTCGTTGATCAAATAATAACCTTTATTTAATAATATAAAGAAGCAAAAAACATTTCAACTCCTGTACTTTGAGCAGCGAATCATCACGAAGCAATGTTGACGATGTTGACTAATATGCGAAGTGTTAAAATTTTGTTGTAAATTTGTGTGTTTCTGTCATGTAAACAAAGCTATTAAAAATGAATAACATTGGAAAATTTATTTTAATTGGAATATCTGTACAGCTTTTTCTTGGTGCTTCTTGTCGGAAGCATAAACTCGTTTTATATGTAAGTCGAAACCAGAATTTCTGATATTTCATTTTCTATCACAAGCATGAAATTCAGTTAACCTATGCAAATGGGGGATTACAACGTTTGCTGTTTTACAATGATAAATCTATTCACAGTCCACTGCGACGAACATATTCCTGGCAGAGTACATAATTATCAAACTAAATGTGTTCATATTTTCATTGGCAATTTAGCGAGTAAAAAAAAAATCAATTGACTAGGAATTTTGATATATATTTCAAACCTAATTGATATTGTCGAGTTGCAAGGTGGAAAAAATTTCATAACCTTGTGTATTATATACAAGTAGGGCTTAATTGCCAACAAAAGAAGTGTGGGAGCTGTGTAGTCATTAAAAAAAAAGCTAAACTCCAACACAAACAGAAGTGAAAGTTTTCGGTCTTTAGACAGATTTCTGTCATTTTGACAAAGTTTAAAACACTCGGATCTTAAAACTTAAATCCAGTTTTCCATGTACAGTATAACTTCAATTTAAAAATTTCCTTAGTTTAACGATAAATTTCACTGGTCCGGTTTTGACTGTATTGAATGTCTGTGTTCCTCAACTTAGTGATATCCTTGATAAAACGATAACTTTTTTCAGTCCCTTGACAATACTAAATTATACTGTAGTATTATTTTGATTTCTTTCTAAATAAAACAATTAGTTACAAATATTTTATCAATCCCAGTTAATCGATCTAAAAATTCTTCTATGTCAAGATTTTATATTTTTTTTCTATGACTAATTTTAAATTGTCTAAATATAAAATATTCCTTGTTAAAAATGAGCTAATTTTTGCTTGAAGCAACAAAGTTCATTTAAGTTTCTAGAAGCTAATGTGTGGTGGAAAAACCAATGTAGCTTATGCAGTGACGGATCCAGAAATCTATTTTGGAGGGGGCTGAGACTGGGCCGTTGTGATAATAAAAGGGGGGGGGAGAGTTGACCCTTAAATTTTTCAAAAGCATATATAAATACATGCAGAGAGAGACATTCATACAGCATCTTGTTTAGGAGAGACATATTATTAGATCCAAGTTTTGCCAACATGAATTTAATCGGAAGTAAGCCATAGAAAAATTGGTTCTGGGGGTTTTCAAAATTAGTATTAAAAAGGCAGTTTTAGACGATCTTTGGTACAGTTAGAAGAAGGAGAAGACAATCAGTGGCACTTTCCTGATAGTTGCTCAAAATTGAAACTCCGAAAACGCAAATATTTCTTATTGTGAGGAGGGAGGGTTGCTTGGACCTCTTTGAAATTGTGGATTTGAAAACCCAGTTTCAAGCGATCTTTGCTGGGGCTAGGGAGGAGAGATTTGGGGTAGAGACGTACTGAGTACTCGGTACTCGGCCAAATTTTGATCACATATTCGGCCAATACCGAGTAGTTGTAAAAAATTGAATACTGTCAGATCAAGACTCTTTGCTTCTCCTCCTCTTCTTCCCTTGCTGACGCCTCTGGTAAAAATGTTGTCACCAATATCTGCAGTTAGTGTATTATTGCTGTTGCTTTTCAGTTCTCTAACCTCTAACCGAATTGAGTAAAATTGAACTGAGGGTTAAAGGATTTTTTAAATTAAAACTTTACATGTAATAAGATGTTGCTTCCTCTGTAACAAAATTTGCACAGAAAAAAAAGTAGAAAATAACAATTACCTCATGAATGCCAAAAATTTTTTATCAAAATGTTATTTTATCTAGTTTAAGACGATTTCATTTCGTTTTTGCTGGGGGGGGGGGCTGAAACCCCCTAGCCCCTTTCCTGGATCTGCTAGTGAGCTCATGTATTTCAGTATAAATTGAAATTTTTCCTAGTTTTGGATTAATCCTTTCCTAGCTTAAAAATGAACTAGGTCTAAAGATTCCAAACTGATGTTCTGTTACCTTGAGAGAGAAAAGATTTAGAATAGGACTAAATATAATATGTAAATGATAGCTAAAGATATCCGCTTTATTAATTAATTTTTTATGTATACTACTACAGTCGGACCTTGATGTAAGGACACTCCACGGGACTTCACAGAACTGACCTTATAAGTGGGGTATCCTTATAACCGATTCATATATATATTTATTGATAAATAAGGATGCATTTACAAAGGTGTATGCATTAACTCTTTTCAAAATTTAATATGTCCAAAAACATCAGTTAAATAATAATAGTTGAATCGATTTGAACCAATCGAAATTTTTGGAATTAATAAGAAATTTTGAAATGCATTTTTAAAACTTCCATTTAGAATAAAACTGTATTCAAATATGACCAAGCAAAGAACTGATATGCAACTTACCTTTCTTAACATTACATTAATAAAGGACTGACGGGTTTTTTCTTTAGTTTAAGCACAATGGTTTCTAAGTATCTTTTGAAAATTTTCTTTGGCTTCTAATGACTGGTAAAAAATTGTGATCTGTACATACTGAGTACTTTAGTATCATTGTCATAACACTCAATTTCTGCTTTTAATTTACTACGTTAATAGGAAAAATGACTTTTCACTTTTTAAGGATCGTATATCGCGGAAAATTCTTGGAAGTGAATCTATTAAGCAATGAAATCATTTAAAGAAGTCAGACAAAAGTGACCTTATGAGCGATTAATGTATTATGATCTAACCATATATCCAATTACACATAACATAGAATTCCTATTCAGCAAGCCGGGACTTCAGAAAAGTGACCTTATATGCGGGGTGACCTTCTAAGCGGGTGACCATATATCGAGGTCTGTCTGTATTTATAGTAAAAGCCCTTTTATTCTACAGACAAGCAACTTCTTGAATCGAAATAATGTTTGGGACTTTTGATAGCACATCAATTTAAAAATGTAAAACAGTCGAAAAACATGTTAACAAGCATATCTAACTAGACTAGGGATCATTTGTTAAGGTAATTTTTTTACCAATATTATAGTTTCAGGAAGGTTTTTGAGAATTAGGGTCCATTCATTAATTATGTAAGGGGCCCGAGGGAGAGGGAGGGTTAGAAAGATCTCTACATACTTTTTTGGGGGGAGTGGAGCGCATTCTTAATATTTTTCAAGTCAATATTTTTTATTAGAAATCGCGTGGTCAAGTGATTTGACAGGGATCGTCTTTCTTTTGCATCTGAAATAGAGACGTACCGAGTACTCGGTAACTACTCGGTACTCGGCCGATTTGCCGAGTACTCGGTACTGGGCCAAATTCTGATCAGATACTCGGCCAATACCGAGTAGTTGCAAAAAATTGAATATTATCCAAGACAGATACTAAAATTTAAAAAAAAGAGCAAGCATTATATTCTGCAATCATTTACAATTAAAATTTATAAGTCAAATTTAAATTTTGAGAACAATGAAGTTTGTAATGCTTCAATGGAAAAAATCTTTATTTTAATGTCCGCGAAGTTAATAAAACTTATTTATTAAAAATTATGCAAAAGAGGTAAGTATAGAAAATATGGAATTTTCATATTAAAAATGGATTTTTGCTACAAACAAAAATTAGTTATAAAAAATATAAAAATACCTTTGCTGAAAAAATAAAAGGAAATAAAGCAATGTTAAAAGCACAGTGCAGGAACACTGCAGACACGTGTTTTGGCGTTACAAGAAATTCCTTTTTCAATGCACAAAATGGAGGCTCGTGGATTTAAAGGCATCCGACAAAAGTCGGATGTTTTTTGTCGAATGTCTTTACATTCTTTAGCTCACATGTATGCATTGAAATAGACGTTCCTTGTAACGGTACTCGGCCAAAGTGCTACTCGGTACATCTCTAATCTGAAAGGTAAAAAACGTATTAGGATCAGCAGTTTTTTACTTGTTTTACAAATTAGTGTTGTAAAAGAATTGCACTATGTATGCATGATTTATTTTTAATTCATATCCTGTCATATGAAATGTTTAAAAAATAAAAATCTTTGATTTATGTCAAACTGGGAGTTCTAGTGTAACTGATCCTTTTCCAACAACATTTTATTGTTTTGAAAAATGAAATGGAGTTTTACGTAAGTATAGGGAGGAGGGGTTTGAAAAATCCTACGTACCCTCTTTCATGGGGGTCAAAAATTGCAAAAATCATCATGGCCCTGTATATATCAAAAAGGAGTTTTTTACATGAAGGATAAAATCACGAAGTGTAAAAAACTTGTCAACACTGACTACTAACATATTTTATGCATTGAAAATCTAAAACATGCCTGATGTGCTCTCAAAACATGCTTAAAAACATAGGATCTGACTATTTTTTAAATAATTTTACTAAGTTGAATATTTAAAAAAATTATTTTAATCAATGCGATTTCCTAGTTTATGCTTCTGCCAATGATATTACAAATGATAAAATGCCATTCGCAGAGCACAATATTTAATTTGCTTCTTTACTCACATGTGTTGGCAATGATATGGTTCATAGAAAGCGTAGAGCACAATATTTAATTTGTTTCTTGATTATCAGAAAGTGGAAAGGTGGTAGACAGATGTGCTAACATACATTGTTAGAATTATTTATGTAAATTAGATCTGCACACGTGAACTAGTTTATATACTGTAACCGCACCTAATGCGAATCTTGATCATTCATTGAATTTCTAAAATTTGCCAGTTATATAGATAAGTTGTAGTAGTGCATGAAGCTACGATAAATGTTGTGTCAACTAATAAAGAATTAACTTGAATGCATTTGTGAATTACTCAATAGTTATCATGAAACTTGACTACTTGAAGTTAAATTATATCATTTTTTGGCGCCCAACTAGTGCGGCACGACTGCGAATGGAATAAATGCAGTTCAGAACAGTAGAAGTTGTAATTCGGAAGCAGGCGTATTGTTGAAAAACGCTGTCTTGAAGTATCGAATGAAGATTGAAATATCGCATTAAGTTGAATTTGACAACGGAATGAATAGATTTGTACATCATGGCAGTTTTCGTCCGTTTCGATAAAATTACACCTACAGAATTTTCTATCGTCTGGATAGTACTGGTGTGTGCGAGTTTTTCATAAAGGTAAGCGATTAAAAATGTCAGTAGAAGGTAATATAGTAAAGACAGCTGCTGAACTTAATAAATTTAAAGCGGCTAGAAAAACAATTCGGATTGCAGTAACTAAACTTGTAAATTGTATAGAATCAGGTCTGCAAAGTGAAACTTTTGATAGAAATGTAATTGAGGAAAATTTATATTTGCTTAATGCTAAAGAATCAGAGTTAAAAATTCTTAATGAGCAGATATTTAATTGTTTTGTCGGGGAAGAAGCTGAAATAGAAAAGGAATATAGTTCCGTGTTAGAGTATGAGGAAAAAATTAGTTTATGTCAATTTAGAACTAAAAAGAAATTAGATTCTATTTCAAATGCTGTACAAAATCAATCCACTGGTGACCACATTGTTTCATGCAAAAATGAGGTAAAAAATAACATTCGTTTGCCTAAGATTTCAATTTCTAAATATTACGGAGATCCAAGCCATTTTTTGGAATTTTTTAATTCGTTTGAAAATGCTATCGGGAATAATTCTGAATTATCAAAGATTGAAAAATTTACTTATTTGAAATCGTTATTAGGAGGAGCTGCGTTAAATGCAGTATCTGGGTTCTCACTTTCAGATGAGAATTATGACGCTTGTATAGGTTTGATTAAAGAAAGGTTTGGACGCGTAGATTTAGTTATTTCTTCCCACATGAATAATCTTCTTAATTTGGATCCTGTAAAGTATTCGTCTAATGTAAAAGCTTTAAGAACACTTTACGATTCTTGTGAAATAAACATAAGAAGTCTGAACTCATTGGGGATTGTTTCAGAATCGTATGGGAGTCTATTAGGACCAATTATTTTAAAATTGTTGCCTGATGATATGAATTTAGAATTTAATAGAAAACGTAATTCGAAAAAACAGTATAACGTCACGGAGCTTTTGGATTTCATTAGATTAGAGGTAGAAAGTTTGGAGGCCTCGAATGTAATTATAAATTCAAAGAAAAGGAAATCAAATAGTGAGTTTGCGCAGAATAAAAATAATTACTCTAGAAGTGTTCCCACAACTTCGGCGCTAACCACAATGACTAATTCATACTGCTATTATTGTAATGAAAATACTCATGATGTTAGAAAATGTGAGAAAACAAATGAACAAAAAAGGATGATTCTAAAGAATCAAGGGCGTTGTTATAAATGTTTTAGAAAAGGGCACGTTTCGTTTAAATGTAGGGTAAAAATTCCACCTTGCAAAGTTTGTAACAGTGTAAATCACAATAAATTGTTCTGTAGGAAAATTGTTTCAGATTCTGAAGATAAAGAAAATGCGATTGCATCTTTGTCGCTGAATTCAAAGACAATTTCTGAAACTGCTGATAAAGGTATATATCTGCAAACTTGTACTGTTCATGTTTCAGATAAAAATAGCTTGTTAAGTCGAATCACGCGCATTTTGCTTGATTCAGGATCACAAAAAACGTTCATTAAATCAGAATTAGCAAAGGAATTAAAATTAAAATGTATAAGAAGGGAAAAACTGTACATATATTCTTTTGGATACATTAAGGGTAAATTGAAAGAATATGATGTTGTCGAAGTTAAACTAAAAAGTATGCATGAACCTAATAGTTGTATAACAATTGAAGCCCTTGTAACAGATACAATTTCTGGAGCGCTTATAAAAGTACCCTCGAGAAGTATTTTAGAAATGTTGAAAATGGAAAATTTACAATTAGCCGATAATGGCGAGTCCTCTGAAATAGAATTATTGCTGGGTTCTGATTCGTGTTGGGAAGTACAAACAGGGCAAAAGAAACGAATTAGTAAAAGGTTATTTGCAGTTTCTTCATTGTTTGGGTGGTCGTTAGTTGGAGCTTTCGGGGAAAATCAATCTAGTGCTTCTATGTTTACAATTGGTGCTATGCAATGTGAAAGCGAGGATCATAGCTCAATTAATGATAGTTTGAGAAAATTTTGGGCTTTAGATCATATGGGTTTGGAGGAAAAAGATGATAAAAACGATGAATTGGTCATAAAAAAGTTTGAAAGTGAATTGAATTTCAAAAATGGGAGATATGAAGCTGGTTTGTTATGGAAGTCAAATCATGAACATTTGGCTAGTAACTTTGAAAATGCTAAACTGCGTCTTATGCATTTATCTAACAAATTAATTAATGATGAGTGGCTTAGGGAAAATTATGATAGTATCATAAATGATCAGTTAAGGAACAAAATAATTGAAGAATGTGGCGTTGAAAGTCACGATGGTAATACAATGTACTACATGCCGCATTCTCCGGTCGTAAGAAAAAATGCGTCAAAAACTAAAGTCCGTATAGTGTATGATGCGTCATCAAAAGTTAATGATGAGGTATCTTTAAACCAATGTTTGATACCTGGCCCAAATTTAAACCCTTCAATTTTAGATTTGATATTGTGTTTCAGGCAGTTTAAATATGCGTTTTCGGCAGATATCGAAAAAGCCTTTCATCAAATTGGGATTGTAGAAACTGATAGGGACGCATTGCGATTTTTGTATTTTGACAATGAATTAAATATAAAACATTATCGTATGACTCGTGCTCCGTTTGGAGTTGCTTGTAGCAGTTTTATTCTCGCATGTACTATAAAACATCACATAAAGAAATTGTCAGTGGAAAATCCAGAGATTTTTAAGATGTTAAATAATTTTATTTATGTAGATGACATTTTTTACGGTTCAGATTCCGTAGAACATGCCTTCAAGTTAAGCACTGAAGCTTATAACGTACTTAAAGAAGCGGGAATGAATTTGCGTCAATTTAGTACAAATTCAGAAGAGCTTGAAAAAATCTGGGATAAGAATGGAATTGTTGAGGTACAAAAAGAGCACAATGATACTTTAAAGGTACTAGGACTTAACTGGTGTAATAGTAAAGATGTATTGTTTTTAAATATAGATAAGTTGTCTGAAACACTAAATAAATGTAGAATAATCACAAAAAGAAACATATTAAAAGTAACCGCTACTATTTTTGATCCGGTAGGATTTATTTCACCTTTTGTATTGAGAGCGAAATTAATAATGCAAAATCTTTGGCAGTTGGGTTTAGAACTTGAAGATGAAGTTCCAATTGAATGCAAACAAATGTGGTCCGAGTGGTGCGATGAAATAGAAACTCTAAAGAAATTCGAAATTTGCCGCGAATATTTTCCTTGCGAACTAAATCGTAATAAGAATAAAGAATTGCATATATTTGGTGATGCATCAATAAAAGCTTACGGTTCAGTAGCGTATTTAAGATCGGTTGAGGACTGTACTGTAGCATTTGTTATGGCAAAATCTAAAATTGCGCCGATTAAACAAAAACTCACACTACCAAGACTAGAATTGTTAGCTGCATTAACGACATCAAAACTCGCAAAGTGTCTAAAAGATTTGTTTTCCATTCAAGAAGAGAACATTTACTTGTGGACTGATAGTCAGATCGTAATACATTGGATTCGAAGTGCCCCTGAGCGATGGAAATTATTTGTCAAGAATAGAGTATCTGAAATACAATCTTTAACAAAATTTAATGCATGGGGACATTGCAGTGGATCCGACAATCCGAGTGATATATTGTCACGTGGGTGTTCTGCTGAACATTTATTGTCATCAAAATTATGGAAATCCGGACCAGATTGGTTGTCCGAATCAAAAAACAATTGGCCCAAGAAAATGCCATTGACATCTGGGTTTTCTGATGTGGAGCTAGAAAAGAAGAAATGTGTTGCTGAAAATACAGTTCTACCTTCTGTTGCGGTGAATTCTGACAGTCTTCTGAATCTTGAAAAGTATAGTAAACTAAGTCGAGCTGTTAGGGTGACCGCATGGATACAAAGATTTATTTATAATGTAAGGTGTAAAGCTGACAAGAAAAAAGGTCCCTTAAGAGCTGAAGAACTTTTCGCTGCAGAGTTAAGTTTGATAAAGGAAATTCAACATGAGCATTTTAGTGACGAAATTACTTGTTTAAAACAAGAACATCAAATTAGTAGAAATTCTAAAATTCGTGAATTGAATCCATTCCTCAGTGAAGACGGGATGTTGTTAGTAGGAGGCCGACTACAAAAATCGACTTTGAGTTTTTACGAAAAACATCCAATTATTATTCCATCAAAAACTCATTTTACTGAAATCTTGGTGCGAGATGCACATGAAAAAGTTTTCCATTCGGGAATGGCAGGTACTCTTGGGTACCTTCGGGAAAAATATTGGATAGTTAGAGGACGGCAGAATGTGAAACGTATTATAAGAAAATGTATCATCTGCCAGCGGTTTAATTCCAGACCAATGCAGCAAGACATAGCCCCTTTGCCATCTGCCAGAATCGAAAAATCAAATCCGTTCGATGTAATCGGCGTGGACTATGCTGGACCTCTGTTTGTTAAAAACGAAGATACGAAGTATTATATTCTTCTGATTACCTGTGCGGTGACTAGAGGTATTCATCTGGAATTAACTAAAAACTTGACTACGGAATCTTTCTTGCAAGCTTTCCGTAGATTCGTGTCAAGAAAAGGATTATGCTCTGTTATCTATTGTGATAATGCAAGAACATTCAAGGCAGCTGATGCAGAACTTAAAAAGATGTGGCAAGTATTAAGTCATCCTGACGTAAAGAACTTTTATGCCGCAAAAGGTATACAGTGGAGATACATCGTAGAAAAAGGAGCATGGTGGGGTGGCTTCTATGAGAGACTTGTACGATCAGTCAAGACTATGCTAAGAAAAACACTTGGTCGCGCCTCACTGCATGCCGACGAGTTGGAAACTGTTTTGATTGAAATAGAGTCGGTGATAAACCACAGACCTCTGACGTACATTGAGGATGATCAACATGAATACCAGGTATTATCACCTGCTCATTTTCTTTTAGGAAATAAGCCATTAAATTTGCCTCCAGTGAAATATACAGACTTTGTGCCTACTAGTAATAGGAAAATTATGTGTAAAATGTATCAATATCGTGAAAGACTTTTAAATAGATTTTGGAAGTTGTTCTACAGAGACTATTTGTTGCAATTAAAATCGGTAAACGGTGCGAAAAACCACAAAACTAAAACAGAACTAAACGTGAATGATATTGTTGTAATAAGAGAAGAACTTTTACCGCGTAACATGTGGAGATTAGGAAAGGTTGTTAAGACTTTTACTGGAAGAGATGGATTAATTCGCAGTTGCGAAATTAAAACGGAAAGAGGCATATTAAAAAGACCAGTTCAGTTGCTGGTTAAGTTAGAATGTGAATGAGTTGTTACATGTATTTAAAATTGTAAATTATTGTGAACATTTGTTTTTAATTGTTGTATAAAGTTAAAAGTTTACTAATATTTGATATTCTTACTAGCAAGTTTATGCTGTAAAAAAATGTTTACTAATATTGTTGTTTAAACTAAATTTTGAACCTTTTTTCAATTTCGTTCATTTGAATTGTTTGATAAATTCTGATAAAATTTGAAAAATTTCAAATGTAAAAATTTCTTCATTTAAAGTTATTTTTTGAAGGTATTTTGAGATATTTCTGAGAAGTTTGGTAAGTAATTCTTGAAAAAAAAAAAAAAAAAAAAAAAATTGAAATTGTTTAAAAATAATATTTGAATTTGATTTGAGCATCTTGAAGCTCTAATATGAAAGTTATTGGGTTCTTGGTGTTCTGAACATTCTGTTCAGCCGGGCCCAGTGTGTTAGAATTATTTATGTAAATTAGATCTGCACACGTGAACTAGTTTATATACTGTAACCGCACCTAATGCGAATCTTGATCATTCATTGAATTTCTAAAATTTGCCAGTTATATAGATAAGTTGTAGTAGTGCATGAAGCTACGATAAATGTTGTGTCAACTAATAAAGAATTAACTTGAATGCATTTGTGAATTACTCAATAGTTATCATGAAACTTGACTACTTGAAGTTAAATTATATCATACATCATTTGTGACATCGCAAAGACCACGCCTTATTTTCAAAATCGGACATTTTAAACAATTAATTAAAAATTAAGTGTCGGGAAAATGAAAGTGTTTCCTCGCTCCATGTTTTTTTTTTTTTTTTTTTTTTTTTTTTTTTTTTTTTTTTTTTTTTTTTTTGCTTATTCTATCAATTTCAGTGACTAAAAGTAGTACTTTTGACTGAAGGAAACAAACCCATTTGAATTGTTTTTTTACTATGCTACATTTATGTATAAATGTCAATTTTAATTGTTCATTCCAATAATTAACTTTAAAGCATCAGTTTATGTTTTTACCAACTTTTTAACAACAGTTTATGTTTTACTAACTTTTTTTTTCCTTCTCATTGTTTTAGAATGACATCCGAAGTTATTTCAGGATATCGACATTTGGGTTCTTGGATGGTGGTAAATTAGAAGTGAAACTTAACCATTTAACATTTTCTCCAAAATATGATGCAAAGGTAAGCTCCTAAATTCTGATTTAATGCAAAAATATTTTCAATAATAATTAAAGTAACTGAATCTAAATTGCTCTTATATTTTCTTTAAATTCGAAATTTCAGCCTTCGTGGCTCTGTGGTAGATGCTTCACTTTGTAAGACAGATGCTGTGGGTTCGATTCCCACCGGTGCCCTGGGTGTCATTTCTTTCTTTTTGTGTTGTAAATCTTTCTTGTATTATCTTGTATGTAAATAAAACAAAGAAGTCCATTCTCTTGAAGCAATGACCTCCTTTTACTTAATGTTTACTTATGCTATATCAACAAAAAATCCAAAATTTACCTTAAGTATTAAGGACCATTTTAAACTTGCAGAATATGTTGCCTTTGTTTATAATTTTCCGCTGAAAAAAACATAAGTACTACTTAATAACTGTATATATCTTTAGCAGGGCTCAAAATTAACAATAGCCATCTGGTCTAGGACTCCAAAAACATCCATCAGACCAGCAGAATATAAATTTTAGTGGTTCAAAGAACCAGTAAAATTTTATTTCAGTTTTCCTTTTAAAAATTTTTAGCAGCATCATTTGTTAAAACTGTTAAATGTTTCCTCCTTTTTTTCACAATGTTTAGGCTTTCTTAAGAAGAAAAGATAGATTTAAGAAATTTCTACAACATCGAAAACATATTGCTTTTTGCATCCCATTGTCTTCCTCTCAAAACAAGAACATTAAGTTTTGTTGGCTTAATTCCTTTAATAGTATTAGTGAACAAAAAGATGCCTGTTTCCTTTCTTCTTTAGTCGCTCAGATGTGTCCATTAAACTGCTAGTTGACTCATTTTGTTTTACACATTTTCATTTTTTTCTTAAATTTTTCATTATTTTAAACCAGAATACAAGAATGGACATCTGAAAGTGTGCCGGGCAGTAAAATGTTGTAGTTGCTGGTTCATTGGACCAGTGGCTTATTTTTCTAAATTTCTACTCCTGCCTTCAGTACAGTCAAACCCCATTGTAAAGCTTTGCTATTTATATTTTTGGCCTAACAATAAAAAAAACAAATATTTCATTAAATTTATTTTTATTGCTTTTCAAAATAATGCCCATGTAAATTAATGCTTTTTGCATGCTTGTGAACCAAGCGCAGGTCCAGGAGGGGGATGGAGGGGGGGCATGGGGTTCATAACCCCCCTTAAGACCTTAAGTGACCAAAGATAGCCAAAAACTGGATTTTTGGGACTTATAATTTGAAAAACTCCCCTTGACCCCCATTTTTGTCCAAATTTGGACTTGCCCTTGGTGTAAACCAAATTTGTAAGCATTTTTTCCATTCTGATTGAGGTAACTCCAAAACATGCATGTTGGAAGCATCGACCGCTTCTTGGTGTGTTGAAAATTGTTGATCTTGTAATTTATTTTTCATGTTAGGGTATAATTTAAAGTCATTGGGTGCTAAAGAAGGGTTGTAACAGCTCGTTGATCCATTAATTTATTGTTTTGACTGGTCAAAAATTCCTTTGTGTGAGCCCATGCATGTGAGCTCGCCTTATCTTGATGAAGAATGATCGCCTCATCTTCTGCTTTTTACTAATTTCTCCAACGACTTCTGACAAAATAATGGTTATGTGCCATTCAGATTTGAAGGTCCTTCCTGCATTGCTGTACCACTACTATTGCCAAGTGACTGGTAATGCTTAAGAAACAAGCAATCTTTGATATACTTCTTCAGGGAACAACTTCATTTGGGTTTTGCTCATCTTGGATGGCCCATACAGTTGATTGCTATTTTGTTTCAGGGACAAATTTTTTAACAGCCAAATGTTCATGCAATATCTTATTGGTGCTTGTTATGCTAATGAATGCCCAAAGATACCTCAATCTCACAGTATGTCACATGACCATCTTCTGAACCAAGATTAAATTCATTATACTAGTTTTTTTTTTTTTTTTTTTTACAATGCTGTAGGATAGTGTTTTATCTATGTATAAAGAATCAAGTTCATTGAAGCACTCTTGTCTGGATAGTCCATGTCAAAAGGTATAGAAAATAATTGCGCAAAAATGTTCACGAATCGATTCCGTTTTTTGCCTGAGACGATTTTTTTACGATAAATGGCGAACTGTTCTGAAGAATTTAGTTAAAAATATCAAGTTTTCATTTGGAGTCTTCTAATGTTCCTTAGCTAATTGTAATGTTGCCAAAGCCAGAAATATAAATAGCAACCCTCGTACAAAAGGCTTCAAAGTACCATAAATTTTCTCCGTTGTAGCTGGAATTTTCAAGCAATGTGATGTTGTGTATCAGGTTTTAAAAAATTTTGAATTTTTGAGCTTATGTTTCATTTAACCATGCAGTACTAAATGCTTTTTTGTATCATCGTAAAATATACAACTGCTAACAGTTTTTCTTTTTTCTTCAGCTGGGTTTTACACTAACAAAAACTGTAAGTGAAAGTAACACACCATATATGGTAAGTTTCATGATCATTCTATCTAGCATATGTTTCAAATTCTACATGTTCTTTTTTTTTTTAAATTATCAAAGTTGACAGTATCAAAGGGTCAGTATTAAAAGCTAGGCAATATTTTTAAGGGATACCGCTTGTTATGACTTGAAAGAACTTTTTCTGCTGCCTAAAATTTTTTTAAAGATATTGTACAGTGATAGGACTGATGTACATTTTCTTACGTGTTGGCTGGTGTTTAGCATTTTAATGTTTACCATGATAGATTAAAATGAGTGCCACAACAAAATTTTGTACCACATAAATTTTTCTCTTTGAAGAAATCATATTCTAGTACTTTTATTATCTTCTAACCTTTTCTTTTTTTCTTTCTTTTTTTTGTTTCTCCTTTTTAATTTCCTAAATACACAATATCTTACTTCATTTAGAAATTGCTTAGAAATAGGGTAAAAGTCCATAAAAAGATGGAAAACAAAGAGTTTAGTTTTGCCTTGAAATTGAAATAAATATCTGGACCCGATCCCTGGTTTATTCCTCTACTGTATCACCATTATATTTTAAAAATAATTAAGGATTTGAGAAATAAAAACTGATGTTTTTTGAGTACTAAATGTTGAACACAAAAGATATTTGTTTAGCCTTCATCAAATTATTTTTTAAAAATAAATAATAAATAGATAAATTAAGCTCTAAATACTTTTCATTTGATTTAGTTTAAAATTTTAGTGCATTATAATGTATTGTATTTTCTGTCTGCATATCCTCACAATCATTCTTTGCATTGTGTTCGATTCTAGTTGTTTTTCTTCCATTACAATTATTTATTTTTTGTTTTTTCAAAACATGATGAGGACTTAAAGTTTATTTTTGTAAGATTTTATTTGGAGAATGTATTGGAATTAGATCTTTTTTCCTTTTAATGTGTTTCCTTGAGATCTAGCACTCCCTCAAATAATTATTTTAATTCTGTGTATTTGATTTTATGTAATATTTTATAAGCAATTGACTAGATTGGTTGTAATTGAATTATTATGTACTGTTAGATTTTATTGCCGTTATTAATGTTATAAAGGAATTAAATAATTCAGCATGTAAGAAAAAGAAAATAAGAAAAACCATGTTTATTTCATAGTTTGTATCTTTCTAAAGAAAATTCTTTTTCTTTTTTTTCTCTCTCCCTCTTTAGGAAGGACAACAAAATAAATGTTTTCTTGCTGATGATGCTATGAAAGCTGATGGAAACATTCAAATCGTTTCTTTCCTATTGGACTTAAAAAATAATGAGTAAGTTCCTTATTCGGCAAACTTTGTTTTCGGTTCAGAAAATAAGGGAAATTATAGCAACATTGCAATAAGTTGTTTTTATTCAAAATGCTTTATTCGTATTTTTAACAATGCTCAATGTCTCCCCTCATTGGATAAAATTCTGAACTTCATTCAGTAAACTGAGAATTTTCTTCCTCCTTAAGATTTAAGATCAGGACATTCCTGTTGATATGAAAAGTTATTGTTACATGTGGCAGAAAGGAACTTAATCCATTACATCAGGCAACTTGCTAAAAAATTCCAAAATTAGCAACTGCAGCAAATTCCTTCTATTTCTGGATTTTTTCATTGAAACAATTTAAAAAGTTGAAAGTAGAGTGGTAAGGGCGGCAGTTTTAAGATTTGCCCCACGTTGGAAAAATCGATGATCCAGCACTAGGATCAAGGTTCCGACCGACAAATAGATGCTTCTTATTCATAGTAGCTAAATTACATGCTGGGTTCAGGTTATTTTTCGCCTATTCTGTCGAGATGTTCGGCTGAATATTCATGCCCTGCATTCAGTCTAATTAGTTCCACAGACTGTTAATAAATTAAATAATTCTTTGAAAATAAGTTTTTTTTTATTTTAGTTTTATTGCCATTATTTACAGAAGATTAAAGATTATCTTTCTACCAATTACAGACTTTTAAATATCTTTATTTTAAATAGCAAATTAAAACTAAAAGTGCTTTTTGCAGCTCAGTAAAATCCCAGTTTTGGAAAAAATGTTAATAATTTGCAATATATGTTGTTCTGCATTTCAGATGAGTTTTTTATGATTTTAACATAAGTATGTTTTAAGTTGATTTTTTTTCCCCCAATTTGTTTTTTTTTTTTTTTCTTATATTTAAAATATTCAGCTTTCTGCTAAGAATTAAGTTTTGATTCACTGTAGCGCTTTTGCTATATTGTTGTAAATCATTCATTTCTGATATGAGTTATTAATATTGTTATGTGTTAAACTTTTTAACAAACTGATTTCAAAGTTTCAGCGTCCTGATTTTTTTTTCTCTCTCTCTCTTCTTTCAGAATGCAAGTTAACTGCAGCACACTTCTCCCATTTCTTGAAATAAAACCTGGCACTGAGTCGAATCTTACCATGATGAATGAAGTACGCAAGTCCAGGGATAATAGGCATCAAATAAATGATGTGATGATGATAAAACAGAAGCGTTCTGCGGGAGAAGAACCTCCCAAAAACGGTTGAGAAAATTCTGTGTTCTTTCTTTTTAAAAAATCAAGAGTGTTTTTCTTTTCATTTTTTTTTTCTGTTTGTTTCACAACTGCTTTATTTCTTTCCTTGGTCTTTTAATAAGAAAAAACAATTGTCTCTTGGAGTGCTTCATAGCAGCAGTGGTTAGGTGGGCTGCCCTGTCTTTTATAGTTACCTCTGTTTTCTTTGTGACGTGACAAATGTGGGATATAGTTGCGCCCAAATCAAACTTGGGGCAAAGTTATCAAAATTATTAATTAAAAAATATTTCAATTATTTTGACTAGCTTAACCATTAGGGTGGTCCAAAAAAACTTTTTCAGCTAGAGTCCGGGACACCCCCTATCTTTTTTGCACTTACTAATTGTACTATGCTGTAAAAGTTTTAGCTTCTTACTAAATTTTAAGAGGGTGCTCAATGACCCCTTCATTTAACATTAGCCGTATCATACTAAATGGCACAAATTGAAAAATATTTAATTTCTTCAGCTGCTTTTTTTTTTGTAAATAATTGTTTTATTGCAATGTTATGCATATTTCTAGTGTATATTATAATATGAAGTATTTTTTCAACCCCCCTCCCCACACTTGAAAAGTTTGGGGGAGGGGGTTGAGCACCCTCTTTGAGTTGAAATAGGAATCCCTGTATCTAGGAGATTTTTTTTTTACATGTATTTTTGAACCACCCTATCACCCATGCAAAGCATTCACGCTCAAAATTTATAGCCTTGTTGTAAAAATATCATGTAAAATGTCTTGTACCCTGAGATTTATCTTTCGTAAACAAATGTTTTATTCCGGATTTTTACAACAGGGCTGAAGCTCGGAATTCTGAAATGAGTTTTGACTGTATAATTGAAAATTCAGTGCTTAATCCTGCTGAGAACATTAAATCCTAAAACGACATTTTTTGGCCTTTTGGATATGGGCTCATGATCTTCACAATATTATCAAGACACTATAAGCAACTGTAGTAACTCCATTCCATGTAGCTGTGCATAAAAACGAAACAAAATGAATCTTTTTTTTTTCTCTTAGAAAAGCAGACAAAATGTGAATTGTTTATTTTTTGCCAAAAGCTGGAGAAAAAAACTTAAAGCAATACTTAACTTATGAAATGAGATGAGATATTAAAGAAGTTATGATATGTCCACAAAAAACTTCTTTGAGGAATAATATGTCTGTTTTTAATAAAAATGAACACCATTGAGTCTTTCTAATTGCTCACCAATTACCTCAATAGTTACCATCTTTTCATTTCTTCTTTCTACTCTTTTTTTTTTTTTTGAGATAAAAGTTGATTTCTATGTAAGTAAGAGTTCATATAACACTGAGAATTGTATTAAATTCTCTCTTTTTATCTTAGAAGAAACCAAAGATATACCTGATAAAAAATTAAGTGACACAAATTCCGAAAAGAAGGATGATGCAATTAAAGAGATGGATGTTTCTGCTGCTACGCCTGCTTTGCCTACTGCATCTTCTTCCAAGTATTGCAATTCATTTAACATACCCTTCAAAACTGAAATCACTGGCCAAAGGAAAAAGATCTCTGATTTAGAGGTAAAAATTTGAACTTTTGTTGCAAATGTGTTTAGTTTTGATTAGTGTGGAAAATATTTCATTCAACTGCATTGGTAAATAACACTTAGTTTCTCTCAACTATTGAAAAACTTTCAAGTCAGTGAAATATAAATTCATTCCCCCTGGTGACACACGGGGGTCACCAGGGGTACCACGGTACCCCCATTAGCTCAGAGGAAGAAAGAAAGAAAGAAAAGGGGAAAAAATTAAAAATGAAGAAAAAGCAAAAAGAATAGAAAACACTAATTTAAGATGTGGTAATGCCATTGGGGGAGAGAGAGGAGTTGAGTTGTAGTTGCCCCCCCCCCTGACTCTTTTAAATAACAGGCCTAGATGCAGTGATACCCCCATTACTGAAGCTCTGTGCACACCTATGGTAGTAAACTATTGCTTTTGATATTTTAAGATTTCCATATTATGTTTTCCAAATTGAAAATATATAATGCATTCAAGAAGGTTGAATTATATGAGGAAAATAATATATTTTTTTACATACATATGTGAAATGATTTATGAGTTTTATGTTTCTATAAATGATGATAATAAATGAAGAAAAATTATAACACACACACTAGTCACATCCAGTTTTTATTTTGACAATCAACATTTCATGCTAATATTTCTGTATTATGTGCTTTTGCAATCAGTCGTAATGCTGAAATGAGAAGGCAGGACAAAAGGTTATTGCTTTATGCTAGTGGTTTCCAATCTGTGTGGTGTACCTTCCCCTCCCAGAGAGACACAGAGTTATTGCAAGGGTGGTACACAGCTGTTACAAAAACATTTTGAACCAAAAAAAATAGTTAAATAAAAATACACTAAATGTCAACCTTTTGCCATTTGGGTGTGAGTGACCAAACTAAGAACACTGATATGTTTTCAGTGGCTCCCTATTCGAGGAAATTTGCGATCTAAAACAAACCCATCCATTGCATGAACATTGTATTAATGTTTAACCAATGTTGTATTTTAAGAATCTATTTTTCTGTAAATCTGTACAATTAGTTAAATGTAGTAAAACTCTCAATACTCATATTAAAATATAACAATTAAATATGTTTTGTGCATAAAAATTACTTAGTGTAAAATATTTTATTGTTTTTCTAGCCCTATAAATAAATTTTAATGCAAGATGACAGTTATGAAATAATAATAGTATTAAAAAATGAAGCTATTGGGGGGAGCAGAACAGTTTTTGTACAAAGAAAGGGAGGCACAAATCTGGAAATGAGGAAAATTGCTTCTTCAGTAAGGTTCAGACACTTCAGACAGCTTACTGGAAGAAGCTGTGATGAACCAAAGGGTTATCTTTAAGAAGGCTAATGAACTTCGCTGAAGACTGATAACTTCACAAGTACCAGCATAGCTTGGCCCATGGCCTGTTGCTGGTCATCAGGTTTGTATGTTCATTTAATAAACTGAAGAATGTATTCCCATACTTTACTATTATTTTGTCCCACCCAATAAAAATTAAATCCGAGTAAATAAAATTAACAACACTTATTTTATTTTTCCTTTTAAAAGTAAGTTTTTTTTTTTTGAATTTAACAGCTATTTTCTGCCATTAAAATAGAAAGTTTATAAGTTTATTTTTGGAGTCATTTCTTTCCACATAAATATGAGGAATTTTATTTAATTTTCATAAAATTCAAAATACTTTTTTTTTTTTTTTTTGGCTTAAACACCAGCTGCACAGTTTCATTTATTTTTTCTAGTTTTAAGAATATGATTTTTCCTCATTCAGTTTCAAATTAAATAAAAGATTTTTTCCCCCTTAATATTTACTCTTTTAGAACTTCAGAAAAATTTTTCATTTTCTCAGCTCACCTTTTAATTTTTCAATTTATATATCAACGTTAATTGCTTAAATGGCTTCAGTTAGTATGTTTGAACTATGTCAGTATGTTTTAGACATTATTTGAATCTCTTAACTGGTATTAGAAACCAGCAGTATGAAATTTATATTTGTGTGTGAAAAATTTCTGATTATCTGCATAGTAGAAGGGTAGTATAACCAGGGACAATCCTCAAAATAGGTAAAAATGATGCTAGTGCAATAGCAAGGTATGAACATATCATGATATTTTCGAAAATATCCTATATTTTGATATATATCCGATATTTTCGATCAGCACAATAAAATCAAGTCTTCAAATCAGTCTTCAAAATAGTAAGTACATCCTCAAATCACTCTTTACTTTCTTATATTATTATTACAATATGTAGATTTAAAATTAAGGTTTCTTTCATTACTTATATCTAATATTTCATTCTACATTTTTATCAATTTTAATGGAGTTAATTTAGCATTAGCTATTTTGCTCATTATCCTCCTGTTAGCTACTTTCACACAGTTATATGATTCAGAAATAAAAAATATGCATTAGTTGGTGAACAGTCACAAGACATTTTCTTTTTTTTTTCTGACCAATATTTAATATTTAATTAAGCACTTTTAATATGAATTAAAATTGTTACATTACTAATTTTTATGAATATAAAATTAAAAGTAACATTTTATTACTTTGTTATATTAATGATGTGTTATACATCATAAAAATATAGTACATAACTTTTTGGTTATTTTTAATAATAATTGAACAACATTATTATGATTAATATACTTTTTATTGAAAATATCATAGTTGAAAAAATAAATATCAAAAATATCAAAATATCATGATATTTTCAAAATAAATATTGGACATATATTATGATATATATCATGATATATATCAACTGATATATTGGCGAACCCTGTATAATAGTTTCAAAAAATCAATCACACTCACATGCATTTCAATTCAAGCTGAAAATGATAACAGTGTATATAAAAGCTAAATATTAATCGCTCATTTTTCTAAACAGATTACACACAGAAACAGCAAATGATACTACCAGATCAAGTTAGGTTACACCTAAACGGTATGGGAGAGGCAAGGGGAGTTTTTTCAAACAAAACTGACCAAGTCGCTCGTATAATCACCTAAAGAGTAGAAGTGAAAATCAAGTTTTAACTAGTCATGTTTCGGTGACCTTGGAAGGTTTTTTTGGAAATGAGGGGGAAGGATAAAAAATAGAATGTCAAAAAAAAAAAAAATGTTTTGCAATTGTTAAGTTGAAATAGGTCTTCTATATTCAGTAAATCATCACCATAAAAAAATTCCAAAAGAAAATTGAAAACATGAAACACCTCAGATAAACCACAAAGTAGAGAATTCGCCTGCAGATTATCGGAAGTTTACTGTAATAACAAAAATTTTAAGTGTCTAATTTTTTTTACAGTTTAGTTTCTGTGTTGAGCTTTCTATCATAATCTTTCTTTTCTCCTAGTTCTATGTGTGGATGAAAGAACCAGAAGCTGTTGGGTTGTACAGTTTATACGTCCATAACTGTCCTGCAGATGATAAGTTGCCACTTTTTATTAATCTTTCTGTAAGTTTCCAACTAAATAAGAAGTATTAATTCTCAAATACTTTTAGTAACATTTTTACTGCTGTGCGACTTGAATTCTTTCTTCTAAAAGTCCCAATCAGAATGTTTTGACGAGCCTGATATGTTTCTGGGAACTAAGAGTTTTGCCTCATAACAAATCTCTGAGAGACTAAAAATAGACCAGAAGCATCCTAAGACAGTTTCAAGAAAGAAATGCTATTATCTTTTTTTAGAAAGTTATTATGTAAGAGTTTTTGCAACCAGCATTTGAGAAAGCTTCAAAGGGCTGTCCGTAAATGTCACCCCCCCCCCCTCTTCCCCTTTGTCACAAAATGTCGCACCGCTCTTTGCTCCTTTCTCTTGTCACATATGCCAATTTTCATATATATTCTCATAACAAAATGTGTGAGGCAACTCTTTTTGTTACCCCCTCCTTCTGCCTTCTCACAATTTCATGAACCCTCCTTCCCCCTCTTCTGACTGCCCTAGGCCCATCATTTTAGGGAGTCAGGAGGGAGCATTTGATTGAAATTTATGCATTGAATGATAAAGTGTGACTTATATTCAAAGCTTTTTAAAAGATAATGGACAATATGTTAAATATCTCTAGTCCTAGAAGCTGTATGAGAGGCTATTCTTCTTGTAGTACCCTCGGAAAAATCTTGATATTTTCAGTCGTACCCATTAAAAAGTGATTGGATTGTTTTTTGTTAATCAAGTTTGCTAGTGTTGGCTTAACCTTTTGGCTATTCTACTGAAGTTATCTCAATATATATATATATATATATTTGGTGTAATGCTTGAAGTACTGTCAGCCCCGCTTAAACGGATATCAGATAAACGAATACCCTGTTTATACTTTTAAAAAAAACATAGAATATTTCCCCATAGACGCAATGTTGAAGATCCCCGCTTAATTGAATCATTTTCCAGGATAATCGAATAATATTGATCAGCTTCCACAAGAATATTTGTTGGGAAAAATTTTGAATAAATTTGAAATAAGTTTAGTGAGGAACAATTATTGACCTGAAAATATAAAAATACTTTCACCATCAACGGGCAAGAAAATCATTTGTATTTCAACAAAACATTTCCTCTATTCTTCTAATTTCTTTTGTCATTGCCAAAACAAGAAAACAACAAATAGCGCAGTCGATAATTAAATTGAATAAGTAAAGAAATATACACATTTCAGATGATAATAAACTGATAAATAGGAAATGTAAAACATTGTAGACAAGGAAGGAAAAAAAAGGAATTGGGAAAAAGTGTTCCCGAAAGACTTAGGGCAAGCAATCTACTATTACAGAATTTTAAAAAAATTAATTTACTGAAAAAAGTTGCCAAAACAAAGATTTCATAACTCACGTTGTAAGTTGCATTTTGTAATTTTCATACGTACTTAGAATACATATGCTAATTACTAAACAATTTGTTGTTTATTTCAAAAACTTTCTACCAATAATATTAATTATTTTGTTTATATAGCTAATGATTTATTATTATTGTGTTTTAAGACAAATGTTGTCGATTTGGGAAGGAAAAGAAAATTTCCCTGCTTATAATGAAATACCCCGAATTTGAGTAATATTTTTGGAAGTGACGATATTCGATTAAGGAGAGCCGACAGTATAAACCTTTCATTCGAAAAAGATTTTGTATCTCTATTGTGATAGCTATTTTAGTTTTTAGATTGTTTAGCTGTAAGATTATAGGAAAAATGGGTCGATTAACTAATTTATTGTGGATAAAATATATGCACCCAGCATGTTATATCCTATAACGACCACCTTAGCCAAAGTTAGAAGTTTTTCTTACATATTATATTAATCTGTTTTGTAAAATATGTATTCTGAATAATTAATTTGTACAATTAGGTTTTTTATACCCTATGCTTCTGAATGAAGTAGAACAGTTATTTTGTTTGATTGTTTTTTACTGTTTAAAGAACTTAACTATATTGTTTGTAATTTAAATTTTTTAATTAGTTTGGTATAGATACTGTTGCTTAATAAGTGGAGGCTTTTAAGTTTGTTTTTTTTTTTTTCTGTTTGCATTGAAGATTGCTATTGTTGAACACAATGGTGAAAATTACCTTTCTGCGGGAGAAATGCCCCTACCTAAACTATATTTCTTCATGTCTGTTATATTCTTTGTTGCTGGATGTGTGTGGATTTCCGTACTCCGCAGAAAAAGGTGTGTAATAACTTTGTTCACTAAACAATAGTAATAAACGTCTGTAATGTAATATCTTTCCTCACATTTAAATTCAAGTTCAGAGATAGAAATTATTCTACTCATTGTTACAAGAGCTATTTTTTAATTGAAATGATCTTCCAAAATTTTTAACAATATTTTGCAACTTTATTTTTATTTCCTTTAATAATACTAGTGATTGTGTGTTTTATAGTCTATGAAAATTATTAATTGTATTTTAAGTTTGCTAATTTTTTTATTTTATTTTATTTACTCCACAAAAAATATTTTATTGATAAATAAAATGCTAATATAATATGGTCGTCAGTAAAAATCTATAAGTATTCAGAAAGTTTGAAATTAATCTTGAATCTTATTCAGAGAAAAACAGTTTTTTTTCTTGCAATTTTAGACAAATTTAGTATTCTATAAGTTTAAATGATTAAAAATATGAAAACTAAAAATGGTTTTATATCTCCTTTTTTTTTTTTTTTTGGTCAGAAATTCCTCTTAAAATTAATGCAGTGTTTTTCTGTTTTTAATCACATTGCTTATTAATAACGTGTATCTAACAAAAAGTGTAACTTGTTATATGATGTAATAAAGGAGAAGAAATAGAATAATCCGTATGCATAAGGCAAAAACAAGAAAATCCTTAATAGTCTAGCAAAGTTGCAATATTAGATGAGTTTAAAATATTATTCATTTATTACTTTTTCAAAGGTTAAAAGTCAATAAATTTGTTTGAATTCACTTGTAATGAACTCTTTTGGCAATGCTTGCTATGGCATTCCTCTATATTAGTTTTGTTCAAATTAAGAAATGTAGTTTTCGGGGTATGCCACTTTTATATTGTAGAATCTCACTTCCAACTGTTCATTTTTTGAGTTCCGCTGCTTGAAGAGCACGTAAAAAGTATTAATTTGCTTTGTATTACTATTTGTACTTAATAAGGCATGTAACAGTATTGAATAACTTAACTGTATTGTTTATAGATACACATATCATTAAAAGAAATATTGGAAGTTTACTATTGTCTAATAAAAATGCAATTATCTAATTGATAAAAATTATAAAACCTGCACAATGAAGCTAGGAATCATATATTTTTTAATGCCAGTATAAGTAAATTTCCATTCAAAAATATATTACCTTATACATATGCATTTTTTTTTAATTATTATTATTAAGTACAAAATAACATCCAAGAGATGTTTGTTTTTATAAACTGATTGACTCTTTTAATATTGATATTAATACGATAATTATCACTGATGTTTCTTAGTACAAGTCCCCAAAAGTCTCCCCCCTCCCCTTTTTTTTGTTAGTGCTTTTACCTTTTTTGCTTGAGTGTGAAAAAAAAAAACACCTGTTGTTTTACCCATTTATAAAGTTTAAAATGTTATTCATAATGAACAAAAACTATTTTATGAAACTGGGTTTTTACAAACTTTACCGTTAATTTTGTCAATTGCTGAAGTAGTAAAATGCTCTTCATTAAAAGAGAATTTCATCTACAACTCCTCTGTTTTCAAGCATGCAATTTTTTTACATTAAGTTTACTTCAACCTTTTTAACATTTGTCTTGAAGCACAGATGAATAATTTTTAGGTAATTTTTAGGAAAATCTAAAGTTTTAACTAACTATGATGTGTGTAGAAAGTCAAGCTAAACTCTAGTAATACCTCTCTACCAATGGTAGAATATGTATTGATTAAGATTTGAATGTTTTAGTGAATTTCAGAGTATTTGCATAATTTTAGTGTGGCGAAAGTAAAAGTCCCTGTTGAAAGTTTGAAGCTAAGCAAAATAGCTAGCTTCAACTTTTATAGCACCAAAATTTTATACATAAGTGAAATAATATACCTCTTTCTACCAAAAATTTGTGTTCCTTTCCACATGTACATCGGTGTGCACAGATATTTTGGTGCCTGTCACAAATGACTTCTCTGCCCCCCCCCCTCCGCCTCCACATTGTTTATCCCTATATTTCATGCCTAGTTTTGAAAATATTGGGCCCCTTTCAGGCTTGGGCCTAAGCAAACAGGTGTCCTTTCTTCCCCTTACATGCACGCCCCTGCGCATGTAAAGGAAGCAAGGAGCCCCCCCCCCCCCTCTCCCTCCACCTAAAAAAAGTGCTTGTTGGTAGTACTAAAAAATCAAAAAAATTTAGTGTGATCCCCCCCCCCCTTCCCCACTCCACGCAGGCACAATTTATAGTGATGTCATTTTATCTTGACCCCTTCTATACCTGTTGCTGTATGATATATTGTGTGAAAATGAATGCATATTTTGGCTATCTATGAATAATTTGCTGCTTCATTTTTAATTAATACTTATTGAATTACATGGAACTAATACATTTCTGAATTGGTTCTATGTTCTAGGGATGAAGTTTTTAAAATTCACTATTTAATGGCAGTGCTTGTCTTTTTGAAGTCTTTGTCTTTATTGTTTCATGGGGTAAGTTTGTCCACATATTTTGTTAATTAAAGTAAAATATTATGTTTCATTACTGTAATAGCATTTATTTATTTTTTTATTTTATTTTAAATCTTTCATGCAGATAAATTACCACATCATAGCTCAAGATGGGTATCCAATGGAAGCATGGGCTGTTCTCTATTACATAACACATTTGTGAGATTTTTAATATTTTGTAATATTTTTTTATGTTTCTAACAAAAAAGGATGTAGATAAAATGTTTACTTTTGTGAAGTTATAAATGTTACAACGTTTAAATAAAAAATAGCACTGAAAATTTCAGATAGTTGTTTCGGACTGAAACGAACCTGTTTTCAATGTAAAAAATTGAGCTTATGAATTAAATGACATCGGAAAAAGCAAATTCGCCAAATGTCCTCTTAGCCAAAAGCTTTGTAACCCCGAAATGCATCTCTGTGATACTTAATGCTATTTGTGCAATTTTAGTACTGTTCTAATGATTCTAAGCGAGTGTGTACAGTTGACTCTCTGTTTAAAGATGCTCTATTTAACGATGGCTTTTCACGGTCCCAGATGGTCCACTATAGTGTTAAAAGCATTCTAGTTAAGGATGCTTTCTAATTAAGGACGATTTTTTGTGGTCCCTTGAAAGTCGTTAAACAGAGAGCCAACTGTAGTTTAATTTTGTAAGTTACTTTTTTTTCTAACAGAAACAATATTAGGCATTTATTTAAATCCCTTAAAATGTAATCACAATTTGTCATGTATTTAAACTCTAGAATTTGTTAAATTGGCATTCTTGAAATATTGTATCTAATTTGAAAGTAATTAAAGTTCTTCTCAGAGGAATTTATTTTTTACTTAGCAGGAAGTCCTATAAGCGCTTAATTTATTATTATTGTGTTAGTTTTATGTTGCTTTCTTGGTAGCTGAACTTATTAAGAACTACTCAACTAAATTGTCAAATTCCTGTTATTTCTTTCTTTTTCAGATTAAAAGGAGCTCTTTTGTTCATTACAATTGTTCTCATTGGCACTGGATGGGCTTTCATAAAACACATTCTGAGTGATAAGGACAAGAAAATATTTATGATTGTCATACCGCTACAGGTATAAAATATGCAGATGCTCTAATTATTCTTAATCATATAAACCTATTGGATCAGGGGTTCCCAAACTCGATGCCGTAGGAACAAGCAAGGGATGCTTCGAAATATCCATGGTATCAATTCACATTTATACAATGAGAGATTAGGGCACCATTTGAAATTTCTAATTCTTAAGATGCGGCAAATCTAAAAAGTTTGGGAAGCCCTGTATTAGACAATAAGAAATTAATAAACACTGTTGTGCTAAGTAAAAGTTTTAAATGCTCAAATGAACAAAAAATTGCATACTCATGTTTCTCTCTCTCAGAGTTTCAAGGAACCCTTTTTCAATGCAAAAAGATGTGAGCATGAAATACCCTGGAACATGTCTCTTTTTTCTTTTTTTTTTTTCATTATTGCATGCTTATTAAGTTGTTTATTTGCTTAATCCATTTGCATCTGTGACATTTTTACACCTATATTTGAGGCAGCGAAAAACAAAGGGATGTAAGTGCCAAAATAAGAAATTTGGAGATACCCAGTATAAATGGTAGGAGAACCTCTCCTCTGCTTTGAGGCAAGAAATAATTATAAAAGCTCTGCTAGGTTCTGCTATAGATCATGATTTAGAAAAAAAAGTAATGAAATCCTACTAAGGATCTGAACTTAAGATGCGTTTTTCTCAAAACTTTAGTCCACTTATATCTTTTTGCTTCTCATTTTTAATGTAATACATTTTATGGCATTTCAGTGTGATATTTTCAAAAATAAAGAATTATATCATATAATAATATCGTCATGCTCATTCTAGTCTGTACATTAATAACGATCTATTACTTAAACATTATTTATTATCAAAATAATGGATTCAACATCATAACAGATTTCAAGCCATCGCCATGTGCGGCGGTTCTGTGTGCTTGGCTTGCTCGTCGACTGTTGCCAATTCCGTTTGTACAAAATGAAATCTAATTACAATTAATGATAATGGTATAACAAATAATATTAAATCATCAATATAGTAAATGCACAAATGTCACATATATGAAGTACAAATTTTCTTTAAAAAAATTTTTTTTACTTGAAAACTAATGATTTGTACGTGTTGCGGGTGTGATTGTACGGACGGGCCGGAAACATGTACGAATCATTAGCTTTTAAGTACAAGAATACTTTTTAGAAAATTGATGCCTCATGTTATAATACCGTAAACCGGGGTTACTTTGATACAGGTTTCGCATATTTTGTATTGTAGCACCCTCATTTTTCAAGATATTTCAACAATTCTTGAACCAAACGATAGCTTAACATCTCAGCTTTAAATTGCCGTTTGAAATTCTTCGATATATTGAATAGGGAGGGAGGGGGGTCATTTTTTTTATTAATGTTATCCCATCATCCGGGGTTACTTTGTAACAACGTGTTTTCTCCATCTAAAACGACTGTTTCGGTGGTTTCTAATAAAGTTACCCCATCCCCACATAAATCAGTGTTGCCAAAACCATTTTACTGCTTCAATCGATTGGCGGTGTCAGCTCACTCTGAAAAGTGATTCTTGAAACCCTAAGACCACCAGGGGGTCGCCAATTGTAAAATTAAGCCCGCCAGAATGGTTCAAAAATAAGAAACAGGTTTTTATAAAGTTACCCCGTCAGTCTAAAGTAACCCCGGTTTACGGTACATAATGATTTCTTATACAGTAAAACCTGTAAAGTTGACCACCTGTCTAAGTTGACCGCTATTTTCAGGCACAGAATTAGATCTATATCATATAATTCTACCTCTATAAGTTGACCACCTGTTTAAGTTGGCCACTAAGGTAGTGCACCGCAATTGGTCCAACTTACACAGATTTCAATGTATATCATATAATTCAACCTCTGTAAGTTGACCACCTGTTTAAGTTGGCCACTAAGGTAGTGCACCGCAATTGGTCCAACTTACACAGATTTCACTGTATATCATATAATTCTACCTCTATAAGTTGACCACCTGTTTAAGTTGGCCACTAAGGTAGTGCACCGCAATTGGTCCAACTTACACAGATTTCAATGTATATCATATAATTCAACCTCTGTAAGTTGACCACCTGTTTAAGTTGGCCACTAAGGTAGTGCACCGCAATTGGTCCAACTTACACAGATTTCACTGTATATCATATAATTCTACCTCTATAAGTTGACCACCTGTTTAAGTTGGCCACTAAGGTAGTGCACCGCAATTGGTCCAACTTACACAGATTTCACTGTATATCATATAATTCTACCTCTATAAGTTGACCACCTGTTTAAGTTGGCCACTAAGGTAGTGCACCGCAATTGGTCCAACTTACACAGATTTCAATGTATATCATATAATTCAACCTCTGTAAGTTGACCACCTGTTTAAGTTGGCCACTAAGGTAGTGCACCGCAATTGGTCCAACTTACACAGATTTCAATGTATATCATATAATTCAACCTCTGTAAGTTGACCACCTGTTTAAGTTGACCACTAAAGTTGTGCACCGCAAGTGGTCAACTTACACAGGTTTCATTGTATTTGAATGTATCACAATGAAATGCTAAAGTCCAAAATAAATTACAAACGTGTGTGTAAAAGTGTCTCATTTGTGCTAATGGATTATTTAACTTGTTCTTAATTGTGTTGCATTTAATTACTTAATTGTTTGTGTTTACATTCATACATTGTACGGATTTTACCATAATTTTCCAGGTGCTAGCAAATGTTGCTAAAATTATAATGGAAGAAAGTGAAGAAGGGGATTCACAACATTACACGTGGAGGGAAATATTCATTCTCGTTGATCTTATTTGCTGTGGAGCAATAATGTTTCCTGTTGTATGGTGAGAAATTTTATGTGTGATTTCATTGTACTGTGATATCATTTAGACCCTTACTGTTTTTTCAGCTTATATGCAAAGGTTTTTTTTTTTAGACAGTTTAATTTTGTTTAAATCTAAGAGGGTTTTTTTTTTCTTTTAAAATTTCAAAAATCTTGTTTATGTGTATTCAGGTCAATAAGGCATTTACAAGAAGCATCCCAAACAGATGGAAAAGCTGCGATAATTTTAGAAAAGTTGAAGTTGTTCCGGCATTTTTATGTCATGGTAAGGAAACTGTTTTGCTTCTTGTGTTTTTAAATTAGAAATTTGTTCAATTTTAAGAATTAAGGAGAAATATTAGAGTTATAGACAGGGTTCGCCGATATCTGTCGGTGAATATATAACGTGATGTATATCTGATATTTATTTTGAAAATATCATATTTTGATATTTATTATATCAGCAACGGTATTTTCAATATAAAGATTATATTAATCATAGTAATAGTGTTCATTTATTATTAAAAATAACCAAAAAGTTATGCACTATATTTTTATGATATAATAATACATCATTAATACAGCAAAGTAATATATTTGTTTTTTATTTTATAATCGTTTTTTTTTATTAGTATTATTAGTAAGTTATTAGTATCATTAGTATTATTATTAGTTACTTATTATTAGTAATGTACCAATTTTAAGTCATATTGAAAGTGCCTAGTTAAATATTAAACGTTAGGCAAAAAAAAAGAAAATGCCTTAGCCCTGGCTATAGGGTGGAAACTTACTGAAAATACCATGCCTTGCCTTCAATCCTCAAGTTGAACCGAACCATCGCTTCGGTCACTTGTCTAGTCAGTGATGATTCTATATTAGCTACCAGTTTGTTTGGCACTCTTGGCTTCCTTGAGAGGTTTTCCACCTCCAGCTCAGTCACTTCCCATTTCAGACTGATGAGTGCTAATAAGCATGAAATTGCAGTCCTCGGATGGAATGACTGAGCTGGCGGTGTATTTCATGTAGATATCAATATATCCAATGTATATCAAAATATCGGATATTTTTGATATTTTCCAAAATATCACTATTTTTTTAACCTTGGTCGTTGATAACAGTAATTCAGTTCCCTTTTATTATGTTTATATCTTTAGTTAATTTTTAATGCAGTAGTTCTTTTTGGTTTGCCAGCAATGGAAAAGAAATAATTTAATCATAAATGTTTGCCCATAAATGGACAAACATTTATGATGTCGGAGAACAATTTTTTGACTTATAAAATAGTGAAATATATTGCAAGCTTCACTGTAGCTGCTATATCCATCCTGCAGCTCATTACTTTTTTGCTTTGAAAGAAACGTTATCATGTATTATAAAACATGTGTCTTTTATACAGTCAAATCTCATTATATGGTTACTTTGCATGTATGACCACTTTTGAAAAGTCCCTATCAAAAGGAAGTTCTGTATAACTTGTTGTGACTTATATGCTTTATAATCCTCATTTCATAACCCTCATATCTATTTATAAGGTCTCTTTCAGAGGAATTTCTAAGAATCGATAGAAGTAATTGCCAGGTATCTAAAAGTTCCTTAAGTTATGCTCAGAAAGGACAGGAACCAAGCATTTCTTTCCCTCTTCAAAAGCTCTAGAACCCTTCCTGCATTTCTTTAAAGGATTATTTGAGGAGAGTTGGTAGGATTTGGACAGCTGAATTCATTCCGAAATAAAATGTGCAAAGTTATTATTTCTAGCTGGCCGAGTAGATGTCATTGCAACATAAATGCCGCTGTCACATTTCCTCCCGACTCTCCCCTTGTTACAAACTTGACCAAAAAGTCGAGCATCTTCCCTCTAAGCACTTAGCTATGATAGTGGGTTTTTTCCCCACATGCTCAGAAATGTCAAGTAAATATTTTAAAGCCAGGGAACTACACTAGGAAGGAGTCATGACTCAGACGAAGCCATTAAAATATTTAAGGCGCCATCCCTGACTTGGGAAAGGGTTTGAAAGTTCTCCCCCAAAATGTTTTGAATTGTAAGTACCAAAAGCTCTATTTTAAGCTATCTTTCAGGGATTTAATGGGGAAGGAATTCAGGGACTCCTCCAAAAAATGTTTAGAACTGATGTTTTAAACTGTCTTTGGTGATGAAAAGTTTATATAGGGAGACTCTTCTCAGAAAAATTTCAGAAGTCTTAAAAATTCAGATTCAAGTCATCTTTGGTGAACCTAGGAGAAAGGAAGAAGGACAGGGGATGTGGGTTTCTCGCTAAACACTTTTCAAAGTTGAACACTTTTGAGTGACTTAAAGGGGCTCTTTGCACTTTAATTTTTTTGAAATTGAGGTCTTAAAAATAAGAGTTCAATTTTAAACTATATTTTTGTAACATTAGAAGAAGGACGCAGTTGTGGGATATCCCCTGTAATTTATGGTAATTGAGGTGTTAAAAGAATTTTGCCTATCTTTGATGATATAAGGAGAGCAGTATTTAATTTTAAATTATTTTACTGACGTTCTTTCAATGTTATTAAATAAACTATACCAATTGCAGTAAAAAATAATTTTAGCCTTTTTCAAATTAGAAGCCATTAAATTTATTTCATATTATTTTCGAATACCCAATACTTAATTAATGTCCAAAATGCCGCAAAAGGCAAGGTACACCGAAGCACCAAGGCCTAATAAAATCTAGGGTTAAGAGGATGAAAAACTGGACTGTACCAAAATTAAGGAAAATTTTTTTTGAACTGAGGAAATAGTTTGCTTTAACTGTGACCACCTTGAAAATAGAACTGAATGTATTTTGTGTCAAATCTGGGTTGAAAAAATTATTTAAAAAGTTAAATCCTATTTAAATTTTTCATTGTTTCTAAACATGTTTTTATATTTTCGAATTCCAGATAGTTTGCTACATTTATTTCACAAGAATCATTATTTACCTGCTAAAAGTAAGTTGATTTAGCATTTGAATTATTTTGTTTACTCTGTCATATACCGAGTTTTTATGTTGTGCAAAACTTATTGCAATACCAAAATAACCCTTTATTTAGCTATATTGAAATGCCAGAAAATCAGTGTTTTAAATAAGAATTTGGATGTGGGCGTCATGTTAATGCCCAAATTAAGTTTTCCAGGCATCAGAAGGAAAAATCTTGGTGCCATTTTAAATAGAACATGTGAGTGATTCTCTCCAAATAGGCCAAATGAAAGTTAAGGCATTTTTTTAAACATCAACTTTGTTAAAAACACGTGATTTGCTTTTTTTATGCGTTTATCTGAGCTCATCTATAATTAGAAAAATATTGACCAAGATCAATCATTTTTATTTTTTGCATGATTTTTTTTAATTATTTCTTTTTACATTTGTGAGGGATGTACTATCAGAACCTTTACCAAAGTGGTAAATGGCTGCAAGTTTGGTCAAATGGACATCGAAAACATCTACGTTAAAAAAAATACAAGGCCTATTTCTTGAATAGACAACCCAATGAACTTGCACTATATGGAATACTAATTTAAGTAAATAAAATTCAACACTAACAAGTAGTCTACTGAAGTCATACAATAACTATCACAGACTAATAAAATTCATAATATAGTGATGATAGTACATTTTATGATTTATTTTGTTTGTAAAACAAAGCAAAAAAAAATGTTGATTGGCGTTTATTTTATAAAAACAATAATTTCATTTTAATCTCTGTGGTGGAAAAGTGGTTAATATTCAAATTGTTGGAAAAGGAACCACCACTTAAATAAAAAAAAAATGAAAAAATTTTAGGCCGATCGTATTTTAAGTGTTTTCGCAAAACTCCAGGACGTCTCAATGTTTGGTGCCTACGTAGAACTCGAAGAGAAGAAGTTTGACTTACCCCAATGTTGTAAACGCACAAAAAAACTTCACACAGATTTGGCACATCACACATCTTTTATTTCCAACCATCATTTACATGAAAGTCTCGGGGGAGCTCAACCACAGATTTTCTTCTCACATGGAATGAATTAAAAAAAAAATGAATACAAGGTAGATTATTGTAAGACAGTCTATTGCAGGGATTCAAGATGTCCTAAGGGATGGGTCAGCTTCACACATGAAAAAATATGACGTGAGTTGATGTTGCAGAAAAGAAAAACGGAATCAAACCAAAAAAAAAAAAAAAAAACGGAGGAAGGATGCTTCACATTATACTTTAGCAGAACGAATGAAGTGATGCATCACTGGAGCTGGGGACTATCTCTGGCGATGAAAAAGTGAACCTCATCTCACCACGAAAATAGTGATGCAGGCTTCAGAAATTAACCTCAGATTCATACTGCTCTTGTTTCGCACGGTATCTCCAGATGCAGATACCACCATCATCAATTTGGAACGAAGAAAAACCCGGGGTAGAACTAAAAACTTTGAGATGTACTTTCATTCATCATCGTCTTAACAAAAAACGTGGACATCGCCATTTTCTTTAATCTTGATTCTTGGCTATCATATTGAGCAGAATTTATTAACTAATAGCTCATTTTAGGTATTTGACAGGGCTAATCATCACTTGTATCAATAATTATATCATCACACCACTTGTTTAACGGATGGATCGAGATTCATAATCCCCATCATCGTCAATTCGTGAGACGACCTTTCACAGGTCTAGCGTCCGCACTCCTCAGAAAGCAGCATCACATGTCACCGCTAACACTCGACTACCCACGAAATTTTCAGAAACATCCCAGCAAAAACCCCACGCGGTCGCGCGAAAAGCAGATATTCATACGCGGCATCACTTAGCCCAGCGAATGGGAACGCGGGAAAATGACATCACCGAACCAGGCCACGCCTAGGGCCAATGAGCGAAAAAGGCGGGAGACAACGCATCGCAGGAAGAAGAAGGGAAAACATGGCCGCCAAAAACTCAGAAAAGGCGCCTTTAGATAAAAAATGCGAACACATGAAATAAAAACACGAATCTATGAAAATATATGTGATTACTATATCACAATCTCATAACATAATAGCCTAAATTGGTCACTCGCTCATAAAGTGAAGGAGTGATTAATTTTAATAAAATGGCCATTTACTTTTTTACAGTTATCTGAATAGCAATTAGGTTTAGTGGGCTTAAACTATACCAAATACTTATAAATCAGTAGAAATAAAAAGTTTTTAAAATGTAACTGTATTCTGTGGGGACTGATGAGGTAGTGATAAGGTAAAAAAGCTTTCAATTCACTCTGTCAAAATTTCCCTCTTAGAACAAAAAAAAACTAAAAATCAAGTTTTTTTTTCCCCCTTCTTAGTCTTCTTCTTTGATGTAATGTGTTGTGATGGCAACCAAAACATTTATATTCCATCAACTAGTTTTATGTGCCCTCTAGTAGGAGTTAAAGGAATTTTGATTAGTTAGTGAGGGAGTGACCTAAGAAGGTAGGAACAACATTCAATGGTGATTATTAAGTTAATATTTTTTTAATAAATTATAATTATGGCACATTATAGTCCTTTTTGAACATAAAATCAAATTATTTAAAAATAAATAATACATTCATACTTCAATACTGTAAAAAATAATTTTAAAAGTTGAAAATTAATTAATTTATAAATATCAATATTATAAAAACTACCAAAATAAATTTTAAACATTGTACTATGCATGCTTGTTAAATTTCTTTTTAAAATAATGATAAACTAATTAGATACAGGCTTGGGACATTAATTTGGCCTATTTAGAGAGAATCAACCATGCATGTTACCAAAAGGAGACCATTCAATAGAAATAATGCAAATGTGCATTTAAAAAGTGTCTACATTGAAGAAGTTTTATATTTCATGTCAGTTACAGGCTGTGATCGAGGTGAGTAGGGAAGAAAAGGTTTTATCCAATTCCGTATTTTAGGTATCTAATTTGGAGCCTAGAGTTGAAAATCTGGTTGCAAAATTGAAAATTTTGGTTGCAAAATAGCCTAAGGATTATGTGGAATTGGGAAACATCCAGTTAAGACGAGTCTATCTAAATGAGAGGGAAAAGTAAAAATTTGATGCCCATGTTCCGCTCATTTTAATGTGACTCTGCTTAATTTAGAGTCTAATGTACATCTGAAAAAGCTGGCATCCCTGAAAACTAATAGATGCATATAATTTCCGTTTCTAAACCAGAAGTTTGCCTATTTAATTGTTTTTCAGACTGTAAGGACTGCTTGCTTTGTACCAATACTGCATCTGTAAAAATGAAACAATTATTTGTTTCTTGTGTTAATCTTTAGACAAAATATAATCTCTATGAGGAGAATTTTTTTTAAAAAAATTCCTTCTCATTTTAAACATTTGGAAAAGTATTGTAACTAGCAAGTCATTAAAGTCCATAATCAATCATACTTAAGTGTTTTAAAATCTTTGAACTGTTGCCAAACTAAAAGCCTTAAATGTTTATTTCATTTATTTGTTAGACTCTATTGACCTATCAACTAAATTGATGGCTTTAGAGCTGATTGATGCTAATTTGATGGTTAAGCTAGAACTAAATTGATGGCTTATAATGAGATAGGCTTCAGAATTTAAAAAGAAAACAAAAGTTAAACAATTTTTAAATTGAAATGTGTGTTCTTTTCCTGTATGTTAACATTTTTGTATTTATTTCCTGCATATGAACTGTATTGGTTTTGTTTTATGAATAATTATATTCACTGGTTAATATTCATTTGTTAAGTCAATAATTTCAAGAGTGGAAGTTATTTTCTTTTTATGAAAGTCCTGGAGAAATTTACTAAAGTTAGTTATAGGAACACTATCTTTCGCACCTCCCCCCCCCCCCCCCCCCCCCCCGTGATTTCAAATGTTACTTGTTCTTTTTTTGAAGTAAAATTGTTCAAACTTAAATTGAAAGAAAGTCATAATTACTTGACAATTGTTGTCCTTATCCCATCTCTGGCAGTGTTAACAAGAACTATTTGACTTATCTCTTAATCTCTACCTTGCATTGACAGTTTTCCCTTGAAACTTTAACTCTATCTCCTGTTTTTTTATTTCTTGAGGTTTGCAGGTCTGTTTGCCATAACTGTTTCCTAATCTGCAATTAGAAAAAAAAAATTTTTTTTAAAAAGGAAATTTAAACTTGAATTGATTTATTTAGTGAAACCTGAACATACATTGCTTTAAAGGACCACAAATTTTGTTCATTGATACTGGAATTTCTTTGTAATGGAGAATTCAAGCAATGTGATGGCAATTAAAATGAGCCTGAACATTTATTTCTTATTGAATTCATGTTCATTGTAAGAAAATTTGACATTGTAAGAAAACTGCAGACAGCATTTGGTGAACTAGGAAAGCCACGGTTCCCATCAGAGGGAAAAATGTGAGTGAGAAAATCTCACCTTCTTTTGAAATTAGGGTGAGTTTTTTAAAAATTGAGAGAGATTTTTTTTTCAAACATCTTTTCATTCAGTTTAAGAGACATGATAAAATGTCAAAAGTCCCGCATCAAAATGTTTTTCGAGTGAGATTTATTTTTAAAAGCGTGCGATTCTCGTGTACTCGCTCTCTATCGAGAACCCTGAGGAAAGCAATAATGGGCTTTGAGATAAATCATAAAGTGAAATACTGTCACAAGTTCAGTATACAAATGCAGGCCTTGACAGCTTCCTTACCTACTACTACAGAAGCTTTAAATACTTAACAAACAGCATTTCAATTTAAAAAACAACTTAAAAGTTTTTCACATCATATAAGTAAAATTAAGGAATCTTTATCATATTATAGTATGGTTTGCAGTGTCTTAACTCAACCTCTTTTAAGATTAAAAAAAAAAAAATGTCATAAAGACAATCTATAGAAGTGAAGTTTTTGTGTTTCCTTCTTCTCTTTTTTTAACATTCTTAACTATCGCTGCATCCGCACTTTTTCTCTAATGCCATATTCTTGTTCTTTCTGCTCCTGACTTAGACCTATTCACAACAAAGTTGTATGTTTACAGGAAGAAAGTAGATTACAAACAACAAAAAAACTAACAATTTTCAAATCCGCTTTTTAATTTGTCACCGAAAACAATGGAAAATATTAGAAACTTCAATGTTAATAAAAGTTATGCAATAAACAAGTTATTGCTGAACTTAAGCAATATGGATTACACTTTAAACTGATGACTTGACTTGAATTACACGGTTGCTTAAGTACAGCCCTGCAATTAATATGTTTAATTGATTAACAACATGGATTACACTTTAAACTGATGACTTGCCTTGAATTATATGCTTGCTTAAGTTGAGCCTTGCAATTTATATGTTTTATTTATTAACAAAACTAACTTTGTAATCACTTTTATTTTTCATTGTTGTCAGCAAAAATTAAAAGACACCTACATCACTTCCATCACTCAAAAAGCTTGTGGATCAAAATTTAAATGCTCTTCCGTTAGGTGTTTCACTTCAAAAAAAAAAAAAATCATAGCTTCACTGGTGGTTCCAGTAAAAACAATACAAGATATAAAATTTTAATATTGATAAAGTCTTAAAATAAGGCAAAAATAATGTGGCAAATTGCTTTGTTCATGCCAGAATTGCAGGGTTGGCAAAAACCCGGGTTTTTTTAAAAAAGCCCATGGACCCAGGGTTTTTTGGGTTTTTTTAAATAAAACCCAAAAAAACCCAACTAAAGCTGGGTTTTTTAAAAGAAATGTGGGGTTTTTTTTGTCTTTTTTTAGGGGAAAGGTGGGGTACTCGTAGCATATTGTATATGGAGGTATATGGACAAAGCACAAAAATTGTCTTGATAAAAAAAAGCTGGAAAATTCAGCGTTTTCTGAAGAAGGGTATAAAAGACAACTAAATTCAAGAATGGTGAAGTTTCAAATTTTTTTAGTTTCCATGATTACCAACAGTTAAGGCAAAGTTACTTCTTGAGTGATAAAAACTATTGTTTATTTGTTCGTTTTTTATTGCGACATTTTTTTTTCTTGTATTTTACTTTATTGTATTTCATTTTGTTATGCAAAACTACTGTAGAACCTCAAGTAGTTTAAATCCCTTTTTACTGAATTCCAGCTTAATTAAGACATTTCTTTGAATTTTATGTTGCCTGTTTTTCTATTTCTGTGTACAGAGTAAGAAATATTAAACTTTTTCGTAAGATAATGTAAATACTGTACATCCTATTCCGTTTTCTGTCCGACCATTTGTAAAACCTGTTAATTTATAAAAAATATACCTTGTTTATTCGAGTTTTGCGACGTGTTGGTTTGCAGAAAATAATTCACATGAGAGCCTTTTAGCTAAAGTAGTATCCTTTGTACAATCTGCAAATACCGAGAAAATCTGACGTGACAGGACTTAGTCAAGATAATTTGAGTTCCTTATTGACCAGTTGAAGGAAAAAGTTGAATATATTTATTTAAAATCTTTGAAGCATTTTTAAATGCCCTTAAGAGTTAAGAAATACTACTAAAGTTCAAAATTCATTTTTTATGTCCAATTGCCTATTGTGAAGAAGAAATAAAAAAAGTTTAAATTGTAAAAGTATTTAAATTAATTATTTTAAAAAAAAAAGTTCTCAGAAAATTTTAAAAAACCCAAAAGTGGGCTAAATAATGGGTTTTTTTAAATGGGTTTTTTCAAAAAAAACCCATTGGGTCCAATCCGGCCAACCCTGCAGAATGTGACTCCCTTCACAACTAAACTGTTACTCACGCAAAAAACTTACTTATATAGAAGGGAGGGGAATATCCCCTCAAAGGGTGACAAGATAATCTCAGTTTTAATGTAACAAATTTTCCTTAACAATTGATGTTGTTATGACCTTAGGTGACTGTGCTGTATTATGTTTTTGATTTAATATATTTAAGTAAACATGGTTGACAAATTTTACGTAAGCTTTTCAGCTTTGCTTTCACTTTCATCTTCAAATATGATTAATTTGTGTTTAATCATTATCAAGATTACTGTGCCTTTTCAATACGAATGGCTTGATGAAGCATTCCGTGAAGTTGCTACCTTTACATTTTTCATTGTAACTGGCATCAACTTTCAACCAACCTCTGCTAACCCTTACTTTCGATTGTCGCAAGAAGATGTGGAAATGGACGAAGTGTAAGAATATTTTTTTTTTGTATTAAATTTGTGTGTATTTAGTAACTATTTTTTACAAAGATCATTCAATAGATTTATCTTTTGTCCTTAACTGCTTAAAGCAGTGTTGTATAAGCGTTCAACATTTACCTATGTTTAAAAATTGAGTTAGAGAAAAGCAATGATTTTGGTGTACTATCATGTTTAGTACGTTCCAAGTTTGTCACAGTGTTTCTCATGGAGCAAAACTTGTAATACAGTGCACGCCGCTTATTGAAATCACATTCATTCTGAGGATATTTGATTTTACAAAGCGATTGATTATATAAACCAGTATGCCAACACTAAAAGAAAAAATTGTTTTGAAGTTTTAATACTCTAAAGAAGAAATTAATTACTTTATTTACTTTTATTTTAAATGCTCATAGAGTTGACATTTTAAGTGTACTTGAGGTAATTTTTTTGGTTTTCACATGGGTATTAAAATATTGGTGTATTGTTGTCTGATAAACAGAATTTGTGAGCAAATATTCAATATCATTTGAAAGTTGATAAAATTTTTTGTTTCTTCCAACATTATTCTCCTCTTTGCTCATAAAGCCCCATCGTATAACATACCTGCCAACTTTCCGGAATTCCTGGAAAGTTCATGTCTTTTTCCGTTTTTCCGGTTACGAGCAAAATCTTCCAGATTTTTCTCGTTTTGTAGGGAAAAAATTGTATCTCACCAATTTTGCCGCTAACAATACTTTTGCGGAATGCGGCACTGCGTTTTAGGCCAAGTAGCCAAGGAGAGATTGCCGTAGGAGAATCGCATGAGAAGACGGGAGGCAAGATTATGACATCACTTAGTGATACAGCACATGACTTCATCGGGATCCAATCGAAGTGAGCATCAGGACGGGCAACTAGGTGCACGATTTTGGCGCCAGCGCCGTTTATCATCTTCTCGTTAGCTCAGTTCGTACTGTGTTTGCTTCATTCTTTTTTTAAGACAAGTAAATGTTGTTTCCAAACTTTTAAAGAAAGCAACACGAGTAATTTTTACTAAACAAAAGTAAGTTCAATTAATATGAAATATTTATAACTAATTTCATATTGTTAATTGCAAAGAGGGTAGGTGTCCTGTTTGATTTCATTTTGTGTTAAAATCTTCTGTATAAAAAAAAAGTCCAGATTTTTTTTCCTCACAGGTGGGCAGGTATGGTATAACATAAAGTGCTATTCTGACATCTATTGAAAGGGGCAAATTTAGCACTGAGACTTCCTCATCTTCTAAGGTTCCAAGCCTGATTCCCCCACTTTTTGGTGCGTCATAAGTTTAAAATTAATGACATATGTTGCAATTTTTAATTTATAACTATCTAAATCAGTTTCTAATGTACTTTAGTATACTCTGCTAAAGCTTGATTTTATAATCCAGTAATTTTTTAAGGGGCAGTTACTGTACTTACTTCTTGCTTAAGGGTCATCTCATTTTCTTTCTCTTTTTTTTTTCTGTTGATTTTAATCTGTCTCTAGTTGGCTTTTTTTATCATCATGTTTAAAAGGTTAGCTCTCTGAACCATTTGATTTTTCGTTTTGTATTGGGGAAGGGGGGAGAAAGTAATCCTCAAACTATTGCATTGAAATAATATAGCTTCTCCTTCTATGATTTGTTAGAATCTTCTGTCAGTCTGAATTGTATCTCCTTTTCTCTTCAAATGACTTTCATCCTAAAGCTCATTACTTGGTGTAAGGGGCGTCTTTGTACTTTGCAAGTTTCTGATTGTAATGTTGTGTCTAAAACATTTGTTGGTTTTCTTTGTGTGTTTTTCATGTTAAATATTTTCAACATGCACGTGCATCAAAGGGGCGAAATTTCAATAAAAATACTGAAAAGGACTTTTTGTTTTTTTTTAAACATTTGCTACATGAATGCTAATGCTACTTTCTAGTCATTCTAATCACAAAAGATATTCTTTAAGCTCTCAATATTAATAGAGTTTTTGCAGTTAAAAATTTGCTGACTCAAGAAATTTAAAACTTTTTTCTTATTTTATTTAGTAAAATTAACATTTAAAGCAATACTTTTTTGATAATTTAAACTTTTTGGCAAAAGAATTTTCATAGATAGACTGAAAATAATTATAATATATGTTTAAATATATACATAACAGAAAACTTGATTCAGCACCAAATAGACCAAAAGTGGTTTTAACTTTTTTAAAAAGTTCTACAAATGGGTCATTCTTGTGAAAATAGTGCAAATCAAGTCCCACACTTTAGAATTATTTTATCAGTTTTAGTAGTTACCACCAATTAATCATATTTTTATTGATTCTCTATTGTGTATTGTCAAGTATCAAGGTTTTGTCTGTAAATAAGTAAAGGGTACAAAATATTTTGATAATTTTGTGATATACTGAGTTTAACAGAGGACTGATATTAGAGAGGACAATTGAGCCTTTAAAAACATTATTCTAATTTTGATGAAATGGCAATTTAAACAACATAAAATGAAACAATGATTCTAAAAGTTTATTTTGTTGCAACTTTGAAAAAAATAAAAACAATTTTTAATCATGAATATAAATGTAATATGGTAAACATTCAATAACTCAAATTAACTATCACAAAATTGTCATTCTGTTTGAATCTTTTTTTTTTACTTAATTAGAAAAAGAAATGATTAGAAACTTTTTTTTTTTTTTTTTTTTTTGTCTTTCTTTCTTTTTAAGTTGAATAACACAGTTCTATTCAAACTGTAGAAAAAATTCTGAACAAAGTAACTCAATTAGCTTCATTGCAGTTTTTCATGATTTTTTATGGTTCACATTTTAGCCTCACACAGACTGGACTGACTGAAAATGTTTCGAAAACTGTCAGAGCCAGAGAAATAGGTGGACAACAAGAGGAAGGAACTGCAACAAAAAGGGAAAGTAGCCATGAATACGATTGAAGGATTAAGTCTGCTATGCATTGAAAATGATAAATTATTTCCAATTCATTATTGATTTGGTGTTTTGTGTATTGTATTTTTGCTCTTGTGTGATATTACAGTCATTACATTGACTTGAACATTTTAAGTATGATTTTATATTTTGATTGTGGATGCAATTAAAATCTGAGTATTTTAAGAATTGAGCCAATGTCTGCAGACTAAATGCCTGAACTTGCTACCAACCGTACTATTGCAAAGTACGCAATTTTTATTTCATGTAGTGTACACTTTAATACCAATCCATAGTAATTTATAGCATTAACTATCAAAAATTGTTCTTGATCTCAGTTTTTGAATTTTCTGTTTAATGTTTGTTCTATGTGCAAAGATCTGTGTTGTGACTGTCTCTATTCTTGTATAATTCAGTTTCACATTCAACCAAAACAACAGCTTTCACAGCTGAATTTTATATTAAAGATGAACAAGAGTTTGGTATTATTTGCAATTCTGTATTAATTTTCTTTATTCCCGTGTCTCTAAAATGAAATGTAGTACAATTTTATTATACTACATGCCCACTATAAGTTAGTATCTTTGACCGAAAAGAAAAAAAGAATTATTTTAAGTTTTACCTTAAAAAAATGTAGGATTTACTTTATTTACTTTTTAATTTCAAATTATGTGTGAACTTTTATAGATAGACATTGAGTTTTTAAAGATAACTTCTAATTAAAAAATTGCTCATTGTTTGAATGCATGCAAAAGTTGATTATTTTGCTTGTGTTTCTTTTCCAATTTGTTTTCTTCAAACAATCAATCACCATACACCACCCTCCCCTTATTCTGTTATTTGTTAAGACAGCTTAGTTAACAAAATATATGAATTGCTAAATGTTATCATATCATAGACATGTAACTCAGACATTAAATTAAATTAAAGCTGTCAAATACAACTCTGTGAGTTCTAAAATACAAATTTTTCCTTTGTTAAAGACATTTTCAGGAAGCAATTTATTTAATGTAAGCAACTGGAATCCTTTTAATAAAGGCAAAATAGGTTCGAAAATAATTTTAAAACTTTAATTATAGAAATCAAAACTCAAAATGTGAATTAGCTCATAATACTCAATTTTCTGTGTTTTGAACTGTGGATAGAAAATTTAAAGCTGTTAATTAATGTGTTAGGAATTAAAAAACATGCGATCATGCACCTTGTTATGTGCAACACACTTTTGAATAATTTTTACTGTGGTTATAAAAAGTGTGCAGTCACTGTTTCAATCTATTCTCAAATCCACACAATAAACGAGAAAGTTGTCATCATTTCTTTCCTACAGAGAACTACTGCTTTAGAAAGTTGTTAGGCTATGGTGGATTAGAAGCTCAGATGTACTTAACCTGTAGCTATCTTTTTTGTTATTATTCCCTCCCTAAAAAAAGTGATTTTTTTAAATTGGCAAAATTGCATTACTTCTAACCAAATGTTGAATGAATTGAAAAAAAAAAAATGAAATAAATTAAGAATGACATTTTTATATAAGGGCTGATAGGATACTTTTAGGGGAATGAATATTAACTCTAACAATCTAATATTTTACATTATCCTAGTTTATATTACGAAGGTCTAACCAGGTCAATGTTACCAGCGGGGAGTCATGACTATCTAATCTTTTACATTACCCTAGCTTACATTACAAGGTCCAACCAGGTGCAGGTCCAGAGGGGTGGGGGGGGGCATGACCCAAAAGACCAAAGATAGTATAGAACTGTGTTTTGGGGACTTCTGTTTCTAAAAATTCACCCCTAGCCCCCCATTTTCGCTCAAAAATGACACTTATGACCCCCCCCCCCTAACAGAAAAGCCCCTCTCCAAAACCAAAAGCTGGATCCATCCTTGGGTCCAACTATATAAAGTTCTAAATATTGTAATTTTCTGTAAACTCAAAATGTTTGTACACATGTAAAGAAAAATGTAATTAAAATGTGATGCAATTCATAAAATGCAAATAAGCTAGATGTTTAGGAATTGTATATATATGTATTTACTAAATGGCGGCTTGATAGTCAATGTTACCATATAAAGTCCCAAAATTAGATTTTTTAGAGCTAATCTTTAATAATTGTTTGGAGTATGTGTAATGTAAAATCGTGCATTTCATTGTTTTTCATATAAAACATGAAATAATTTAAAACTTCAGGTTTTAATTATTCTTAAAATGACCCTGAATGTTCTGAAAATAATTAGCAGTAAATTTTCAATTAATTTAAAATCTTCTTGTCACAGTTCAAGAAGATTAGGTTTTATCACAAAAATAAGTATTGTATTTTTTTAAAAGACATTTGTGAGAAAATATTAAAATCAGTTTACTCGTATTTTTATTTGAGTTATTTTAAAAATTTACAAAATATATTTTTTAACGCATAAATATTTTGAAGTTTTGCATCTCATTATTGTTTGAGAAAAAAAATCTTATTAATTTTGTCTTACGTAATTAGTTTTTCATCATAGATAGAAATCTTCCCTGTTGTTTTACTGTGATCCAATGATTAATAAATAAAATAAAAAATTAGGAAAGAGAAGTACTAGTTAATTGTTTGAAAAAAAGGTATAAATGTACCTTAAATTCCACAGTTATATTGAACTTTGAAAAACTTGATGAATACGGTTTTCTTTTATGCATAGGAATAAGAATACGAGTCACTATTATTTTTAAGGCTTCAGGCTTTTGTGCATTGACCCCAGGGCCAGATCTGTGATTTTTCTGAGCGGGGCAAAATCTTGAAACCACTGCCTTTACCCATGTTCCTTCGAGGTTTAATATCCAGTTTCAAGGGAAAAATTACAAAAATAGGGTTAGTTTGCTGCCCTTCAAAAGTTGCAGCCTGGGCAAGTGCTTGCTCGCCCCTAGATCCGGTACTGTTTGACACCATCTTATTTGTTCAGCAATCACGTAATCATGAGTATGTGATGTGCCACATTTTCATTCAGTATGATGCTTCTAGAAAAGAGAATTAAAGCTAAGTCAAAATTTAAAATTTGGAGATAACTAGTACAAATAGTGGAAGAAACTCTCATTGATTTTGGGACAAGAGATAGCACTAGTAGCTCTGGTAGATGATGCTGTGCAGCATGATTTAGAAAAAAAATTCAATGGAAGCCTACTGTTTGACCGCGGATTGTATGTAATTTGGCAATCTGCCAAGTTAAGACTATTCCATCTGAATTAATCTAGCAGGGGAGACGGGAAAATAACAATGGGATTTTGATGCAGGCGTTTTATAATGTCACTAGTGCCTTACTCATTTATTGCATTCTCTAAAATAAAGTAAAGGGAAACAAAAAAAGAAAATAAAATATTTTCATTTCGTTCAGGAACGTAAAAGCAAAATCGTAAGCTCAAAACTTAGTTGTGAAGAAATAAATCAATTAATTTTTGCCTTGAGAATATAAATCGAATATACTTAAGCTTAAAAAAATGTCGCTGAGAGAAACAGGGTTCGTACTCAATTTCAGAAATAAAATGAAGGAGTTTTGGAGGAGTTTTGAAGGAGTAAAATGAGATTTTGAAGGAGTACTAATGGGCTGTGTCCTTAAATAATGTCACACTTTTTTCTTACTCCTCCTCTTATCACGTGTCATATTTTTCAAAAACATATTGTTATAATAACTGCGTGATGTTACTTTTTGTCACTCTCTCTCTTCCCCTTGTCACACTTTCATGAACCCGTCTCCCCTTCAAGGCATAATATCACTTGTGGATGACTCATATCATAACGGTGATTTGCTAAACAATTGTTTTTTTTAACACAATCACTTAATATAGTACATCTGCTTATGTATTTTCAAATATTTAAATGACAGTTAGACAAACTGACTTTTGCAGCTGAGAGTGGGGTGGAGGGAAAAGAAATAACCATAAAACTTGAAAAAATAGCCAAGCACCATTTAAGTAGGTTTACTTCATTTATGAAATGACTTAGTCATCTAAAATATTTTAATCTTGAACTTTTATAACTTCTATGATTAATTTGTAAATCACATCTTTATGAAAAAAAAAATATATATATACGAAATTACTACATTTAAATCACCCTTATACCTTTACCCTTGTGACAAAGTTAAGTTGTCAACCGAAGTATTTCAAGCTACTGTCATAGAGGAAGATTATGTCTTGAACTAAGAAAGAAGGAGTTTTGAAGGAGTTCAAACCAAAATGAAGGAGTTTGAAGGGCCCTTCAAAAAAATTTCCTAAATGAAGGAGTATTGGAGGAGTTTTAAAGGAGCGTACGAACCCTGGAGAGAGCAAATTTTCATTTTTACAAAACTGGGGTTAAATAATAGAGAGATAAAAGTGCACATCTGTAACAAACCAACTAACACCCCTATAAAATAATAAATACGTTCATTTCCTCCTATAAACCGGATATTAGCCTTTCCATGTAATCGATGGTCAAACAGTATAGTCTAACCACCAATGAGATGAAAAGGCAAACATCGGATTAGATGCGGATCGAGTGGAATAAGTAATAAACTAAATGAATTACTACATTTGATTTCATCATCTACGTTTTTTGTAAATCATGTTCTATTTTTGAATTTGATACTACAAATGAAATCCCCTTGCAACATACTTCAAGGAACTTGGAATTGTGTTTGTTGTAACAAGAATTTATAGTACTCAACCAATGCAATGGAAATTAAATCAGGACTGAAAATTCACTTTGTTAAAACTGATATTTCGTTGTATTGGTATTCGTTGTAACGGGATTTCTCTGTAATGATTTTATATTGAGTGTTTTTTTTGTTGCTCAGATTGTTCCCAACCCTCGTGATTTGTATATAAAAATGTTATACATGAATTTCATTCTGCTGGTTAGGTGTTGATCTGATCAGGTTTATTTTTTACATACAGTTGGTAATTTCATTCTAACCCTGATCTCTTCTTTCAATTGCTGCTGTACATGTAAATTTAAATGTTAATATAAAGTATGCTTTGTAATAAAAACTCGGCTTGTATATTGCGTAAAATCTAGAAATGAAATTTTGTTTGACCCTTTGAGACACAGCTTCATTTGAGGATAACCCCTCCTCCAGCAAATTGTTAAAGCCAATTGCTGAAGGAAAAAAGTTGATGGCTTCAAAAACAAAGCCACCATACCTCAAAAAGTTAACAATAAATAATAAACATCCCCCTTTTCTTTGATGCTTAATCATTTTCTACCTCTAACTAGCAAAAAAAATATTTAATTTACACAAAAGTATCGGTGATTGCTGAGTTATACATTTTTTGAAGGAAACAAAAGTAAATAAATACATTAAAGGGTATTTACAACAAATGTTTGTGAAACTTTTTCTGTGCTATAAGATTCGTTATGTAAATAAACACATTTCCTTACGAATACGTTAATTTTTTCCCCCGCATAACAAATAAAACATTTCAATTGTTTTTTCTCTTCTTGAAAAACATCCGAACTTTATACCTAATGGCTGTTTTATAATAATTTCAATTTTATTTATTATAATCGGATATTTTGCATTTTTAAAAATGAACTTCTCATTTCAATTGACTTCAGCTCATGTGACTGTGTTTAATGGTAATTTTTATAAACTAATGACAACACTTCAATTAAAGCCAATTTATTTTTGAATGAATAACTATATAAATATTTTCTCTAATTGCTAAACTAAATGCAATCTGATTAAGATTGTAAATATAGGTTATTTTTTACTCTTTCTTTGTGTTGGATTCTGAACTTAGTCCACCGGAGAGCATTTTATAACCAGTACTCAACTTTAGATATTTTCGAATTCAGCTAAAAATTTAAATGAGCCACAATTGTTTTGCATAGTAGTAAATGCTTTGACAGTTATAGAACCAGGAAGATATAGATTATAGCAGGTGAAAGATATCTTGTTGTGTGTCAAATGCTACGGTTTTCTTCTTTCTATCTACTGCCTTAAATGAAAATAGCCATTTTGTACCGATGTCAGTGACATCGTATTGCTTCTTACTGTCGTCAAAAGCCCCCACTCTCCCCCCCCCTTTTTTTTTTCTTTTAAATTCAACTATTTTTAAAAGGCATTGTAAAACAGAGCCTTTCAAATGTTTCTTCAGCTGAACAGTTTGTTTCATTTGATTCAGTTTTATTTTTCTATGATTTATGTATTGCTTTATACAAAATAATTTTTTAAACTGTAATAGGGACTTTTTTCCAAAGCGAAAATTTTTATAATTTTGAAAAATTTTATAAATGAAGCATTGTTCTTAATTTTTTATTTCCAATACTCATTACAGTATATTTTTTATTTGTTATAAGTTCCTAGTCAACTTAGTATATTAATGTGCAGAATTTTTCTTTTCTAGTTACTTTTTGTGTCTAATAAAAAAATAATAATATTCTGGTTGTGTAATTTTCTGTAATAAAACATTAAAACAAATTTAATATAATGCTATGTTTCAACTTATTTTAACCTGAGATGCATTCAAAAATATTTTGTCCATGAAAAACTATTTTGTTTTTTCTTTCAGAATGTTGCTGACTAAGTGGGAATATTATTAGTCTTTGGCAATGTGTTTTTGGAAGTTTTTAGCCGTTCCAAATATTTTAAGACAAAAGGTGCTGACGCCTATGATGTCACATTTTAAGAGGGGGGATTAGGTAACAATAAGTGTACAATCACATTTTTTTCATAAGAATATTATGTAAAATAGCCTGACATGTGACAAAGGGGGAGGGGAGAAGTGTGACACTTCATGATAAAAGGGAGAGAGAGATCAAAAATGATGAAAAAAAAGTGATATCATTTACGGACAGACGCCAAAGTAGAAATTTTGAGGCACTAAGTATCTGGATTTTTCATTTCCTCCTAATTTCTTTCAGGTTGTATACAGATTTTTATTATTTAATTTCATTTCAAACCAATGTACTTATATGTCAGGGAATAATTTATAAAATTTTAAAATCTTTTTAAGAGGGGGGAAGGCACTATCGATACATTTTAAACTCTTTTACACTTTTTTTTTTTTAATTCACAAAAATTGATACAGCATAAAAATCTTTATAAGTAAATATTTTACAAAAAAAAAAAAAAAAAAACACTGCATGTAATCTTATTTTCAACACAAGAAATATGCCATTTGATCTTCTGTATCTTCTCCCCCACCCCTCTGTAAATTTATTTGTATTGGGAGCAAAGTGCATTTCCCTTCAAATTGTTAAATGTTATCTGAATATTTATCTTATAAAATTTGAAAACATTTTAAAAACTTTCAAGTACAGTCGGACCCCGATTTAACGAACCTCTATTTCACGAATTTCGCGATTTAACTAATTTTTCTCTATAGCCGACTAAAAGAAGACAAAGACCCCCTATTTACCGGACAATAAACACCAAATTAACGAATTATTTTAACAGCCAAAAAAAATTTTTTTTTTTTTGTTAATTTGAGTTAGGATGTATTGGATGGTTTTAAATGTAATATCCATATATTGTCCGAAATAGAAAAAGACTTTTCTTGGAATCAGAAATTTTTGATGGTTGTGAGGGCAACCAACGAATATTGATTTTGATGCAAATAAGTGATAATGAAACTCTCATTAAGACTGTTATTTTTCAAATGCTTTACATGGGCTGGAAACTAAAAATATATCTAATTCAGCACGCTGAAAATTATGCAGTATTTTCTTCTCTTCATAAAGTCGGAAGAGAACTGTTTCGAGTCAAGTATCAAGGAAGTTGTCAAACATCAATTACTCAGTAGTTTAAAATTTCAAATTAAACTAATATGTAATAAGTCGTGAAATGATGAATAAAAAGTGTATAATTTCTTAATTATGCATATTTTTGCACAGTTGCTTATTAGGGGTTTTAGATAAGGTAAGTGCAGTTTTTTTAATCTTTTTTCACACCCCGATTTTGCAAATAACCCCGATTTAACGTATAAAAAGCTTTGGCCCCGATGAATATCTTTTTTCACTCCATATTTTGAGCCAATGTCGCTTGAGCAATGATTGTAAATTCGTTAGTCTGTTATTGACATGTAAAAGATCAATATATTTTGTTCTTTTCTGATCAATTAGTTACACGTAACCGCCTTAAAATCATTTCATCCTCACATATTGATTATAAAAACTGCGTCTCATTTTTCTCCTTTGTAGCTTCAGTTAATCAAAGAAGCCACTGAAGTACTTGAAGTAGACGTATTACATTATAATGTTTTAAATGAAAACATTTTATTTAAAATCTCTGAAGTATAAACAGTCCTAAAAAATCTATGAATTCAACCATTATCACCCCTCTGCTCTCGGATTTCTTTCAACCTCATCTCGACGTCCTGCTTCCTTGACAGCTTGAAAGCAACATCACAAAACTCAAAGTACATGCCAAAAGAGTCCGCATTTCGCACTTTCATGTCATGGTAAACGACTTGGTCCGTGTACTTCGGCTTGCAGCAGATGTAAAATAGTATGAAGAGAGCTCCCAGCAAGAAGAACACCGCTGTCACAGTCATGCAGACATAATCATGACTGCCCCAAACGGTATTGTCTTTCAACACGAGCCATAACGCCACAAATAGAATGTTTTCTAAGAAAAGAATGAATAGGAATATCAGAGGACGCTTGTGTTTCTTCAGCTCGAACATGATTGGCCAGTAAGTGAGCGAAGGCAATCCGAATACGGCAAAGATGAGGAAGAAGAGGGCCAGGCGTCTTTTCTTGGTAAATCTGTAAATACGAAAAGCCATAATTATTTTTCCGTACTTTAAAAACTCGCTTGGAAATAGTTTTTGTATAAACGATTTGTTAAAATGAATATCAGAATTAAAGTGACAGTAATCCAGGTCTGCATTCAACATCCAGCAAATTTGAGGCATCGAATTCTAAGAATTAAAAGAGAAAAAGATTTATAGGGCAGATCGACCAGTTAATGAACACTTAAGCGCAATTTCATAATCAGAAATTCATGGCATCGTTAAAAATTTTCTCATTTGGTACATGGCAGTAAAACATTTTAGATGCTGCATACGATTGATTTCAAAAATTTGGGAAAACTTTTATGGTTTTGTATCATGATATTTTTTTGAGGGGGGGAGGGGGAATGAAAAAAAAAAAGTTGCCCAACCCAATGAATGAGCACCCCCAACCAGGGGACAAACACAGCCATATTTCTAGTCGTTTTCTTTGTAGCAATGTACGGAAGTTACTACCGATATTTAATCTAAGAAAAATGTTGTGAAACCGAATTTCTCCTAGAAAATATTTCATTCACTGGTCGGTCTACCCTATTTTTTTAAACAATTCAATTTGGATTTGCTTCATTTGAACATGCTCCGTAGTTCTCCATACCTAACTGTCTCGGCAGCTTTGACGTGTGTCTCGACGGCAATTGCTGTCACCCAAAAAGCTACCATTATTCCGTGCAGAAGTAGGGCCAATGCCATCCATCCATGCACCACAGTGGTGCCCAGAGAAATGGCCACAGCTCGGGAAATGGCGATGCTCGTCCAACCAATGATGGATAGAGCTCCGGTCAGTATCCCGTCATCTTTTCTTCGGACGGCAGCCAGCATTGACATCAACGTCAGAATGGATGCTATGATCTCTCCAGTCACTGGAAAAGGTTAAACGCTGCATGAAATGTAGCGTGTCTAATACAGTGAAACCTGTGTAAGTTGACCACTTGAGGTGCTCTACTTTAGTGGTCAACTTACAAAGGTTGATTTATATAAGGGCTAATCCTGTGCCTGAAAAAAAGCAGTCAACTTAGGTAGGTGGTCAACTTACAAGGGTGGTCAACTTCACAGGTTTTACTGTATAGGGTAATTTAATTAAAGTTAAGTTTTCAAAATGGTCTCATTTAAAATCTACTGGTCAAAGTGACTAGATATTTTCCCCCATAACAATCGTGAGGCCATGGAAATTTGTTAGGTGTAGGGAAAAAAAAATGATTCCAAAATGTCTGTTGGATGGCACTGTCGGGGGAAATAAGGGGAAAGCTTACTCAAGCGATTCCTTGAACACGGAAATGTTGGCAGTCGAAAGGAAACAACAGATTCTAAGCCTGAATGTTAGTTTTCTAAACAATAATAACTAAATGGAAAAAAAAAATGACGTGACATAGAGAAAACTGGTTGTGCTAGAAAAAAAAGAAAAGCTTATTGAAACAGACACTTAAAAAACGATTAATACTTAAGTTGCTTAATATGTACTCTGCCTTTCGTTCTGCCACTAAGTCAGAAGCCGTGAAACAATATGTTTTAGCAGACTAATAATTTTCACACTAGCTTTTTTTCAGACAAGCTTGTTTTTTAATGCTAGTTACTTTTTTACTCCAAGATTGCCGCTTTCGGCGGCTGCTTGTATAAATTGGACGAAGCATCTATCAATATGTCTATCTCTTTCTGTATCGATCCAAGTATATCTATCGCTGTATTTATATATCTCGATTTATTTAAATCTAACCTCTTAACAAAAATAAAACCGTATATTTAAAAAAAAAAACGCGTTTATTTAATTAAAATAGCACAAAAAATGCTGTCTCTGTGTTCCCCCATAGCAAGTAAAAAATAGCATTTGCAAAAGAGAAAAAAATACTGCCTTTGTTGAAAAACGAACTGATGTGTGCATCAAATGACTTCCTTTTACTCCAATTTAATGTAATTTCCCCATTACTGGCAATTTTAATGTGATTCAATAGTTTACTCTCTAATTATCACCAACAGTGGTCATTTGAAATCAGATTTAAAAAAGAAATCGCCACATTAGCGAAAAAACTTGGCGACCAAAAGACTGGCGATATATCGCCAAGTGTCCGCCAAATTATAACACCACTTGAGTTTACATCGAAATTAACAATGATTTCCACCCAAAAAGGGGCAAAAGACCCCTTTAGAAACACCCGAATGCAACCAAAAGGGGAGGTGCACAACTAGACCCCACTAAGAATCTACGTACCAAATTTCAACTTTCTAGGACATACCGTTCTTGCGTTATGCGACATACATACGTACATACAGACGCCATGAGAAAACTCGTTGTAATTAACTCGGGAATCGTCAAAATTTATATTTCGCGTGTCTATACGTTCGTAGGCACTTATCCACGTGTGGTCGAGTCGAAAAAAAAAAAAAACTCAACATTCATTCGAGAGTGAGTAAAATGGAAATTAAGGTCGATTTTTGAGTGAAATTTTTTTTTGCGAATACAATACTTCCTTTTTTGTAAAAGGAAATAAGCATATTTTTAGTACCAAAATGCTCCATCACAACGACCTGAAGTGGTTCGATTAACCGGAATCGAATGAATAGCAAAATGTCTTTGTGTGTGTGGGGGGGGGGGCACAATTAAATCTATACATATAATAAAATAAGATGTTTGTGTGTGAGTGTGGTGCGCTTCCCAAGAAAACGTTAAGGCCTAGAAAGATGAAATTTGGTATACAGGTGCAGTTTTCGCCGACGATGTGCACCCCGGGCCTCGATTTTTGATATTTTGAACTTTATTGTCGGAAATTTAATTTTAAGTATGATGAGCAAAAAAATTTCGAAGATAGTGATTTGTGTATTTTTTATGAATTTTTGAAAAAAAAACCATTTTTTTTTTTTTTTGTATTTTTTTCCGGGTTTTAATTTTTTTTCTAAACTCATACCGCGAAAAGTATAAAAGCTTCTTTTCTGAAATTTTACTATGTAATAGTCAAAACATTTTCGTCCTCTTCAGAAAAAAAGAAGTTCTAAAAATATGCAAAAGTTTTTTTTTTTATAATTTTTTAAATACAGAGCAAAGATATGAGCTTTCGCTTCACCGAAGTACTGCTGTCTGCTGATCCCTCCGGATATGTTATTCTTCTTTCTTTTCGAAGCATTCTTTCGCTTTTTTTTTTTTTTTTTTTTTTTCTTCCAGGGTTACATTTGCCGCGGTCGGAGTGGTGATTTCAAAAATTTTAGAACACAATTTTGGTAAAATTTTAGGACAACAAATAGCAAGTTTTGATGACTTAAATGTTATTTATAAGCTTGATTTTCATAGTGGATGATCAAACGCTTCAAATTAATCTTGAAAGCTACAAGAGAATGCATTCACTCTTTAATTCTTTTATCTTACGATTTGAATCTGGGTTGGACTCTAATTTAAACAGGCAATTTAAAGGAAAATCTTCTAATGAACTTGACTTTTAAAAGTACAAAAGTAAACATTTTATAACGGACTTTTTTGTCTCCATCTCTTTAAATTTCATGGACTTGTAAAATATAGGGACTGTTGTACCTTGACCATAATGTACCTTGCGCCATGCACTCTAATCAGCTAGTGCTTTTACTTAGCGAGGAATCACGGAACTATGTCAGCCATGACAGTCTCTCCACCTGCCAGAGTGAGTTGTTAGTTGAGATTCCAGCTTTTACGTGGACAGTGATTGTTTTGTGGTTTGTGCAAACAAAAGTAAATAATTCCAGTGTTACTTAAATGAAATTGGACTTTTAAAGACTAGTGTTACCCAATTGATTGACCATTATATCTATTGCCTATCTCTCGGTAAGTGTATTCAACATTTAGTCTTTAGTTTTTACGTAGCTGTTAGATTAGGGTAGCCACTTTTGTATAAACATGCACCCTCGTGTACCTTGAAACCAAGCTCCATCTTATACCTTGAACCACTGGATCAAGGTACAAAAGGTTGCAGTGATTTTTTTTTAGGTAGGATTTCATCATGCCTCGAAGTAAAACTGGAATCAAGAGGGATCTTGTAGATGTTCAGGCATTGCGAAATGCTATTGAAGCAGTAAAAAGAAATGATCCTGACAAAAAAAAAAAAAAAAACTTTTAGAGAGGCCGAAAAAGTATTCAAAGTGAGCAGGTAAACCATTACTAGGCATTTAAGAGAGTTGAATGAAAGTGGGTCCAATAAACTTGAATACAACATAAGTTATGCAGTTCAGCCAGTACAGGAGGTCTGTCTCATGGTACACGAGCATCATGTACCAAGGACCAAATTACATAAAATTTGTGAAAAATATACAAAAATAGAAAAATATTTTTATATAATCCGAAATATTTTTTTACTTATGCAAAAAGGCTTGAAGTTAAGTTTTAATAACTAAAAACAATAAAAATCACACATTCTTTTGAAAACCAAAAGGTTTTAGAAGTGGTCCAAGGTACAATAGTCTCCCTTACTTCTAATTAGTTTGTTCAAATTTAGGTACATAAAATGAACAACTGGGCTTTCTTCCTGTTTAAAAGTTGTTCCTCAAAAAGTAGCTCATATTTTTTAAGCGGGTCAGAGAGATATCAGACAAAATGTTAAGTGCACAGGTGTAAATGGATCTTTCAATGAAATTGCAGTTCTGTTATATTTATCGAAATTGCCACCGTCATACTGAATAGATATAGATTTTAAGAAATAGTATTCAATAACTAAGTACTGCTCAGTCAGTCTATCACATGCAGTCAAAGAGTTAACCACCTTTTTCAATATGTCATTGAAAGAGGTGATCAACCAAACCTTTATCAAGCAATTTAACTTGCAAGGAATGAAAATCTTCCCTCATGGTTGGTGATAATACTAATTGAAACCATTGATGAATGTCTAATGCAAAATGATCTATGTGGTTAATCGGACGGACCACGTCGGGGCGGGATCATTTTGGTCCCTGACATTTTCTTTAATTTTTCAATAAAAGCAGTATAGATTTTTATTCTTTTGAAAATTATTTTCTTGCATACTACGAGGACCGCAGAGACATTTTTCGTGCTGTTTTAATAATTAAGTAAACGAGCTTTTTTTTGCCTGATTTTGTTTTTATTAGAGAATAGGATTGGAGGTTAGATTAAAATAGAGATCAACAAAAAGCAAAGTCGAAGTTTTGCGATCGCCGATTTACATTGCGATGACGTCGTGGTTACGTGATCTAAATGTAGAGCTTCTATTTTTTTCACATACTGATTTTATTCCTTTCTTTCTCCCCTCCTCACGGGCGTTTTGGTGTCTTTATTTAACGTTACAAATTTGAGCCCATTTAATTCAACAAAAGTGTTTTTTTTTAATTACTTTATCAAGCGCTACTTTTTACACAACAAGGAACATAGAGCTTTTTTTTTTTTTTTTTTGCTGTTTCGATTAAATTTTTATTGAGGATTGGCGGTTAGACTAAAATAAATAGAGGTCGATGAGAAAATTTAAAGATAGATCGAATAGATAGACATTGAGTGTACAAAAAAATTTTCTTTTCGAGTTACGACTTTTTTTATTGAAAAAGATTGTTAATTACCATCACAGGTAGATATGCATAGATCTATGAATAGATAAATCTAGAGGTCGTATAGATCGATGGACAGTAAGAAATTGACAGGCTAGTCATTTAAAGAACTTCAACGGGGGGATACACAGCCACAGCCCCCCCCCCCCCGCACTACTATTTTGAAAAAAAATAATGCTTTCACATAAAAATGGACGTGCTTCTAGTTATTTTCCGAGTTCTTAGCATAAAACGGAGAATGACAAGCAAGCCAAACAGTCGCCGTAGGCGGCTGCTTGTACAGAAAGGCGAATGGCGTAAGAAGGCAAACCAGCTGGTCGCCGCAAGCGGCTTGTCCCTAAATGTAAGAAAGAAAACCGAAGCTATGGTTCGAAAGGATGAAAAAAAGCAAGCTGTACTTCAGTTTGATCACGTGAGCGTTACGTCATGTTAGAAACGCTCAGAATGTTTTCAGCCAAGCGAGAGAATTATGTCTTGTTTTCGTGCTGCATTTAAAAAATAGTAAGAAAAAATTATATTAATTTGAATTTTTGGCATCTTGAATTCAAATTATGTTTTTCGCAATCACGAGCGTGTGTATGCGCGTGTGTATTTGTGTAGGCGCATGTGTGTGTGTTTCAGTGGCGTACCCAGGGGGTAGGCTGATAGGGCTACAGCCCCCCCCCCCCCCCGAAATTTTCGAAATTAATTATACAAATAAAGTCAACATAGTTTTTTTTTTTTTGTAATCACGGCTTGTACAAATTAAAAGAAAGGGGGAAAAAATATTTCCACCTTTTCGCCTTTTTATTTATTTTCTTGTATCACACACAGCAGCTCTGTTCCTTTGTCGAGATAAAGGAAAAGGGAAGCGAGTGACTCTATTTTGCTGCACCTGGTGTCATTCCCTTGGGGCGGTTTGTTCTGGGCGGTCATTCCAAGCTCGTCAGCTTGCGAGATCGAGATTTTCGCTCACGGGATCAGTTGTGACGTAGAAATGTCGCAAAGTAGCATTTTAATCTACTCGAACTTAGCTTGCGGCTAGGTTCGAGTAGATTAGAATACTACTTTGCAACATTTCTACGTCACAACCGATCACGTGAGCGAGAATCTCGATCTCGCAAGCTGACGAGCTCGGAATGACCGCCCTGGTCAGTAAAAGAAAGGGGGAGGTAGTTAAGGTTTCAGGGACTTACTTAATCTTATTATTTGAGCTGCGCTTGTGTGCTTCTAGTGACAGGTGAAAAATGGGTTTTATGATCTCGGACAGTAACAAAGTCCGACTATCTACTGCAGACTGCAGAGTGAAGTACATTAACGTAGAATTGCTATAGTGATCCGACAGTTAATACAGGGACACTTCCTTTGAGTAGAATTACTAGAAATTTGACTGCAATAAGAAACACAATGACAATTCTGAAGCCTTTGGTCTTTCCGCAGTTTAGCAGCTCGGCGCTCAGAGTAATAGTTAGTTTTAGCGAGGCAAACATGGAAAGGATGGAGCACGAGAAACCGAAAATTACGAAGCGGAATCAAACCAGTTTGAGAGGTTTTTTTAAAAAACCTAAATTATCAAATGACTCACAAATGACTGTTATCGAAGAACAGAAAACAAATGAAGATGTTTCTTACGGATGGAAAGACCAGCTTCCTATAGAGAAAATTTCCGACCAGTTTCCTATGGAGGAAGGACTAGAGCCCCTACCCCCTACCAGTTCCTATGGAGGAAAAACGTTTCAATGACATTTCCAGCTATGTCAATCGAAAATTGTCAAACGAGGAAAAACTCAAAGCTCTTGCGGGATTGTGGGAGCCAGATAAAAAATACGTTTTTCCAGCTGAGGACTGTGGTCGCTTTAAACGACATTTTCAAACGAATTGGCTAATGCAGTTCAAATGGTTGGCCTATTCTGATCAAGAAAAAGGAACATTCTGCAAGTTCTGTGTGCTTTTCCGTAGCGAGGATACATTTGGTAAAGGGAAACATGTCATGATTGGAAAACTTGTATCCAAACCGTGCAAAAATTTAAAAGATAGTTTGGAAATATTCCGAAGTCACGAACGCACAAGCTATCATCAAAACTGTATGCTTACTGCAGATAGCATTCGATCGATATCAGAAAAAGAGACGGAAGATATTGCTGTTCAAGTTGACAACCAAAGGAAAGTTACTGCAAGAAAAAACCGAGCAGCACTTCTTCCAATTGTTCAAACTATCAGACTTTGCGGGAAGCAGTAGATAGCTTTGAGAGGCCACCAAGATTCTGGTCGCATCACACTAGAAGATCCTGAAAAGAACGACAGTAATTTTCGTGCTCTTTTGCGGTATCGGGCAGCTGGTGGTGATGTTGATTTAAGGCAATATTTAGTGATGAGTGCAGGAAACGCAATGTATACTAGCCCACGTATACAAAACGAAATTATTAACACAGTTGGGGAAATGATTCAGATGCAAATCAGAGACAGAGTACACAAATCTGGATTATTTTCAGTTCTAGCCGATGAAACAACAGATATTGCTGGTATTCAACAATTTTCTCTGTGTGTCCGATACTTAGAAGATGAGACTGCGAGTGTCAGGGAGGATTTCCTATGCTTTGTTCCTGTCAACGATGTTACCGGAAAAGGACTTTGCACGACGATTAAGGATACTTTAAGTAATCTCGGAATTGATTTGCACAATCTCCGTGGCCAAGGCTATGATGGTGCTTTAGCAATGCGAGGAGAGTTCCGCGGAGTTCAAGCCATAATGAAGCAAACGTACCCAAAGGCTTTATACACGCGTCCCACTCTTTAAATTTATGTTTATCTGACGGTTGCAAAAGTCGAGATATTCGGAATATGTTCGCAATTTTGAAAGAAATATGCACTTTTTTCAAATCATCAAGTAAACGATCAGAAATTTTAAAGAAGTGGATTAAAAGGAAAAATCCTGAAACAAATGTTACAAAATTGAAGAGAATGTGTGAGACGCGATGGGTCTTGAGACACGAAGCAAACGTATTGTTCAAGGAGAATGTGTGCGCAGTCGTCTCTGCTTTAGAAGAAATTGGAGAGGAATCTTCAACAAAAGATAGCAGCAAAGCACAGAGTCTACTTAATAATGTGTGCAATTTTAGTTTTTTATTATCCTTGTTTGTAGCCTCCAAACTTCTTTCTTATACGTATAATCTCTCAGAACACTTGCAGTTGAAAAATCTAGACCTAGTTAATGCTCTAGACATGGTTGCTAGCCTTAGCAATCTGTTACAAAAAATGAGAGAAGATGCAGAAATGAGATTTAAAAATATTTTTGAAGAAGTACAAAGTCTTGCTGAAGATTTAAACGTGGCTGAAAGCATTCCAAGACTTTGCAACTCGCAACTATACAGAAAAAAATGTGCCTTCCACGACGACAGAGGAGTATTTCAGGAGAGCCGTATTCATTCCATTCTTAGACGACATCATCCTTTCCCTGGACGAGCGGTTTTTGTCTCACCAGGAAATTTTGAAAGCGTTTAAAAATATACTTCCACAGAATGTACACAAAGAAAACTTTTCATCAATTGAAAGTTTGATTAAGCTGTACCGGAGCGATATGTCTGGTTATCAAGAAGTTATAGAAGCAGAGTTTGAGCTTTGGAAAAAAAAAGTGGTGCGCCATCGATCCATCCCTTAGACCTTCTTCGGGAATCGACGCAATCGCTAAGTGGCCAAAAGATATGTTTCCAAACATTTATACTCTTTTAAAAATTCTGTGCATCTTACCAGTGACAATTGCAACAGCTGAACGAAGTTTTTCGACTTTGCGTTCATTAAAAACATACTTAAGGAACTCTATTAGTGAAACAAGACTAAACGGACTTGCACTTCTCTCCATACACAGGGATATAAACATTTCCGACGACATAATTTTAGATGAATTTTCGAAAAAATCTAGGAAGCTGGATCTAATATTGCAACATGTAAGTTCTAGATGTTTTTTTTATCATTATAAAAATCTTCAGAATTCATTATAGCACATGTAACAATAATTATAATAAAGAACAAGTTTTTTTTTTATGATGTATTTTTGAAATCTTACATTCGTATTGATATCAGAAAAGCGATACATGAACTTTTCTTAGCTACAGTTCATAAGTATCCTCCCCCCCCCCCAGCTCAAAGACTTTCGAGCTCAGCCCCCCCCCCCGAACTGATTTGTCTGCGTACGCCGCTGGTGTGTTTGTGTAGGCGCATGTGTGTGGGTGCGTGTGTGTGTGAGTTTATGTATGCATGTGTGTGAGTGACTGTTGTGTACGCGCGTGTGCGTGTAGGCGTTCGTGTGTGTAGGCGTTCGTGTGTGTGTGTAGCTAGGCATGTGTGTTTGTGTGCAGGCATGAGTGTGTGTATGTGTGTGTGTAGGAGTGTGTGTAGGTGTGTGTGTGTAGGAGTGTGTGTAGGTGTGCGTGTGTGTGTAGGATATGGACGCAAATTTGACACTGTTTTTGCAAGAGGAGCAGGCATCGTGAGGCGGCCGGTCGACGGTGATGCTGCAGAGGATGCTGGCGGGAAAACAAAATCAGCGTAACATCAAAACCAGTCAAATGAGAACAATAAGCAATCGTGATTGCTCAAAAAAAAAAAATGTATGTTTTTAAAAACGTATTTTCTCTGAAGAGGGCGAAATGTTTTTACTGTTACATTAAAAAATTAAACCCACAAATAATGCAAAATATAGGTTCTTTCAAAAATTCATAAAAAATACAAAAATCGCTCTATCTTCAAAAAAATTTTTTTTTTATCCACATATTTAAAATTAAATTTCCTTTATTTAAGTACCAAAAAAATGAAAAAGTACTAAAAGCTTTTTCTAATTGAACTATCAAAAATCGAAGTCCGAGGTGCACATACACTTGTGTACCAAATTTCATCTTTCTAGGCCTTATGCGAAATTTTATTAATTAATATGGATCGAAAAGAAATCCTCTTTTCTTTTTCCACCACCACTTTTTTTTTTCGCGATAAGAATATTAGCTTAAAAAAAAAAAATTTAAAAAAAAACTTTTCGATGCTTACGCACCCTGGTGTTGAGTTCCCGGATAAAATGAACAATTAGATGCAAATTCCGATGGTCGTCCACTGCAAACTTCCGTTGATAACAATCCAGTATTCAAATCGAAGGTAATTATGTGGAACGTCCACTTCCACCACATTCCGGCCTTGAAAGTTGCATGTTTCTTACTTATCAATATTTCCCTTTTACTTTTATTATGTGCAATATATTCAGTTTATCCCAGGTATGTGGTTACTTATCATCATAAAAGGCAGGATAAGTTGAAATCTGACTTAGATAATGTAAATTCCAGGGGTATATCCATAAATATTATTTAATTTATTATTATTTTTTTTTTAATGACGGTTTTTTTCTTTTCTTTTTTTTAATGACGGACATACTATAATGATGGTTGTTTGGTGCTATTTCAAGTTAACGTTTTCCCCACAGTATTCCATCGAAAAAGTTTATTGACTTCTCTATACCGTAAGGTGTATTAACCACAAAATTGCACTGCTTTTCCAGCTCACCCAACATTTTATCCATTTGAATCTATCATAGTTCATGTAATGTTCATGGAGCATATATGAATAAAACAAAGTGATCCGAAAATGCGTGTTGTATAGCTTTTGTGAAGGGGGGTTGAGGCAGGACCGTCCATTTTAACTTTTCCGCAAACGGGCAAAGGATATATATTTAATTGTAATTTTACCTTTTGTCGGAAAACAACAAAAAACACGCAAACATATGCATAGAAATATTCATTCTTCGAAGCCAGGGCCTTCGAAGCCTCGACACCTCTGACCCCACTATAAATGGCAGACCTGGAATGAGCATTTGCAGTATATTGCGTGTCTGAGTACGCGATACGCTACATCAGAGGTTCCCAACTTCAGACCTCCGCGGACCCCGTCCGGAAAAATGACGAACTTTGCGCCCACCCCCAACCCCCTCGCAAAAAAAAAAAAAAAAAAAAATGACAGAGTTAAACTTTTTTTTCTTTCAAAACATTTTTACGCTTTTTTAGCTTCAAATTTATTTATTCAGTGTTCTGTATATTTTTCAGAGCTCTTGTCTGATTTTCATTTCTTACATTACTATTTTGAGTCATGGAAGTAAAATTCTATTTGAAACTCAATTAGGAATAAAAATGTTATCGCCAAATTTCTAAAACAAGTTTACTAATAAAAATGAACTTTTGAAGTTAGTGAACAAAACAAGGTCTTCCCAATGATGTCCCTTAAAAATGTCCCCGATTTTTTCGGAAAGTAGGGGCTCGACTTATACGCGGGTTTTCGATTTTTTTCTTATTTACTTCTAAAAATAGGGGGTCGACATTTTTCGCGAAACTGACTAATACGCGAGTATATACGGTAATGTGAAGTGTGCTTACTTCCAAGAGTTCCGGGGGGGGGGGGGGGACTGCTACGTCCTGCATGTACTTAAGCAAGAACTTTTATTCCTCATAAATAGGCTTTACTGTCTGATCTCGAAAGCCGCGACTAGCATCGTTGAACGGTTCTATTTTAAAAAGGGGTGACAGCTTATTGAAGAGAATGCACCATGGTAGCATTTCTGCTAAAAAAAAAAAAGCCTCAACTCGAACCAACATTTCTAATAAACAAATCCAACGGAAAACAAAAAAAAATAAAAAAATCCCCCTCACATTCATTATCTTTCTTATCAATATCTCCCCTATTTTGATAAAATCAGAAGCGACCTGACGCATGCGCAAATTTGAGGAAGGTTGCGGTTTAAAATGTCAAACAGTACTTTTGAATTAAAATATCGTTACTCGTCCTTCAATCTCAATTATGTTTAACGTTTTAGCTGGCTAGCAAACTGGCGTGGACTCGCGGACCCCCTGGGGTCCGCGGACCACGGTTTGGGAAACTCTGCGCTACGTGAAAGTAGTAGAGAGTTTATTACAGCGTATCTCTAATAACACTTCTTACTGCGAATGCTTTTATATTTTTATTAATCTTCCCTGAATCCCCTTCATGTATGGCCTTCAATTATGTAAGCTCTCTAAAACGACTCTTTTATTGACATGGCAAATTATCCTTCCTTGCATCAGAAATTTAAAATCATGCGATCCAGTGAAATTCAAGTGCAATTTTAAAGATGAATGTCTTCAATTGTCACGAAATTTCTTGTTGGCAGTTTCACTACTTGCAACTAAATTTATGTTTTCCACTTATCTGTAAACAAAAACTAAATATCACCGCAGACTAAGTGCTGAACCTGATTTGAGAATGCAACTTTTTTCCAGAAAGCATGATTTTAAAGATGTATCTGTCATAGTAAAAATAGAAACTACTCATGCCATTTAAATAAAAACTTCAAACTTTTCGTTGAAACGAGTTGTAGATAGTATATTCAGAGAAATTCAAGTTAATTTTTACTTCCATTTACAAAAGAAGAAGTATTGTATTCGCAAAAAAATTTTCACTCAAAAATCGACCTTAATTTCCATTTTGCTCACCCCCGAATGAATTTTGAGGGGTTTTTTTTTGACTCGACCACACGTGGATAAATGCCTAAGAACTTATAGACATGCGAAATATCCATTTTGACGATTCCCGAGTTAATTACAACGAGTTTTCTCGTGACGTTTGTATGTACGTATGTATGTGTGGATGTGCGTATGTATGTCGCATAACTCAAGAACGGTATGTCCTAGAAAGTTGAAATTTGGTACGTAGACTTCTAGTGAGGTCTAGTTGTGCACCTCCCCTTTTCGTTGCATTCGAGTGTTTTTAAAGGGGTCTTTTGCCCCTTTTGTTGGGTCATTGTTAATTTCGATGTAAACATAAGTGGTGTTATAATTTGGCAGACACTCGGCAATATATCGCCAGTCTTTTGGTCGCCAACTTGGCGACAAATTTGGTAATTTTTTTTTTTAAATCTGGTTTCAATTTGGCCACTGTTGGTGATATTTAGAGAGTTAACAATTGAATCACATTAAAATTGCCAGTAATGGGAAAATGACATTAAATTGGAGTAAAAGGAAGTCATGTGATGCACACATCAGCTCGTCTTTAAATTAGTGTTTCAAGTCGAACCTTTTTCTTTTTTTAACAAAAAACGCTTTTTTGCATGCAAACTATACTATTGAGGATAACACAGGGGTTCCGCGAAGAAAGTGGACATCCAAAAGGATTCCACTTATCAAACAAATTAAGAAACTCTGGTATACATGATCAAAAAAATAAAGATAATTTAGGAGCTACCTGTAAAACAGCCCCGTCGGTTGAGGGATCAGGAGAGGGGGTTCACTGCTTCACCAGGTTTTTAGAAACTCGTAAGTACAGGGGTCCCGCAATGGGAAGTCACTGTTGTGACTTTCCGCATAACTTGACCACGCGTTTCGCCTTGCTCTCGCAGATGTTTGCGGAGTTAAGGAGATGTTTTGCCGGAAACATCTGCTGGACAATGCACGAAATTCAGCTGTGTTACGACATGGATGATATTCTACCGATGCTTATAACTCTCCAAGACTTCAAGGTATGTACCACTAAATGAAAACATTTTTCTCTCATAATTATTGAGTATGTGCAGGGCATCTGTCACAAATGACTTTTACGCCCCCTCCCCTCCATATTGTTTACCCCTACGTCTCTTTCAAAAATCTCGGTCCCCCTTCAGGCTCGTTCCAACAGGTGTCCCCTCTCCCCCCATGCACGCCCTTGAGTAAGTCTCTCCCCCCCCCCCCCCCGAAAAGACAAGCCTGCTCTAGAATCATTCCTTTATTTTCTGTAACTTGATTTTTTTTTCAAACAAGCTTTCATACTTACATGCTTTATGTTCAATTTTTTGCTATAATGATGAAAGTTATAAACATCGGTAGAACAGTATTCATGTCGTAATACAGGTGAATTCTGCGCCATGTTCAACAGCTGCTTCCGGCAAAACATTTTCGGACCCACAAAACTCCGTAAACTTCTGCGAGAACATGGCGCAGAATTCACCTGTGCTACGACACAAATAGTGTTCTACCGATGTTTATGACTTTTACAATTTCAAGGGCAACTGTGTAGTATAACAATCATTCAACTGTAACTGACACAAAGTTGAAACCAAAAAAAAAAAAGAGGGGCAGATACTTTCGAACCATTAAATATTTTCCCCTTATTATGATTGAGTATGTACCGCCCCCTTCCCCCTTGAGCAGACAAGCCTGCTGCAGAATAATTCCTTTATTTTCTGTTACATTTTTTTTTTAAATGCTCTTATACTTACATGCTTTATATTGAGACTTTTGATCTAATGATGTGATGATTATGTATAGTTGCAGCAGAATCTGTGTGAGTCCTGCATAGAAGTTTTCGAAGAATTCTAAAACAGCTGCCTGGCGTTCTAGTAATGATTTCTCTTCGAGCTCGTCTGGTGTCAAAGGACGCGTTTGGCAAACCCTCTGTGCTGAGAACTGCAGAACTTCGACTCGTCTGTAAAAAAAGCAAAAAGGTATTTCTTAAACGTTTAGGTACTGCATCAATACAGTAAATACCGAGTGATCCAAAAGTCTGAACCAACTTTAAAAACAATTAATTCGAAAATGAATAAAGATAAAAAGATGCGGTTTGCACTAAACGGATGGAAAAGAAGCCGAGTTTTGTCTGGCAGCGAACCAAAAATAGTTCTGTTGTGACCAACAGATGGCGCTGTTGGATTTCTGATATAGGATAATGCAAAGCAACAAACGATATAAAAAGGAGCAAAGGCAGCAGGTACTGGTAGTCGAAGCTAATATGCATTGGAAGGTTGTCCATGATTGAGAAAGTCTTCTTAGTTAAACTATAAAAATAAATATGGAGAAATAAAAGCTATAGCGCCATCTGTTGGTCGAAAACAGAACTATTTTTGTTTTGTTGCCACACAAAATCCGACTTCTTTTCGACCGGTTTAGTGAAGACCGCATCTTTTTACTTTCATTCGTGTCCTGACTTTTGGATCACCCTGTATATGAAGGAAGAAATAGAACACAACATTCAAATTGAATAAAATTGAAAGTAAACGCATATAAAAAAAATTAAGTTGAATTCGTTTCTGATAAGTTCAGCATTCGGTTAGTCTGTGAGACAAAGAGCGGGACAGTCCCGTCAAAATCGGATCGTATGGTCACTTTACTCATGTTGTCAGTGAGTGTTGCATCAAGGCAAACTGGATATTGGCCCTAGACCGAGGGACAATAACGGTCTTGGGCCAGATGCAATTCTCACTCCAGAATAAAATTGTAAAAAATGGATGTTTTCAGACATTAAATAATACAGGTTTATTCCTTATTCTTTTTGGAACTTCGAAGCGCTATATTAAAAAAAAAAAAAAAAATACGGATACAGCAAAAAAGAATACAGTGGACTCTCTCTATCTGAAAACTTCCTAATGTGATCAACCCGATATTCTGAACACATTCTGATGGTCCCGGCGAAATTCCATAGACTTAACGTAGTCTGACCTCTCTGTAGTATGAACAACCTTTAATATGAACACCCCAGTATTATGAACGCTATTTTTAATCCCCTTCAACTATTATCTCTCTACACTGAACATGTTCACATTCGGTACTCGGGAATTACTATGAATCAAATGGGGAAACCTGAAATACCTCCACAGTTTTATCACAATGATCGATGAGCATTAAGAAGCCATTATATCATTACTAACCATTGTACAGGGTGTCCAGCAAAGGACTCCCTGGTTTCAAAATTAAATATCTCGGAAACAAAGGACGATATTGGAATAAAACAAACGGTATGCTTACTGTGAAACCCATAAAAATCATATACAGGAACTTGGAAATTAGTTTTAAAAACTGCCAACAGGTGGCGCTGCACAATGTAATTGCAATAGGAGTCTCTATAAATAATGCTCCAAAGAGGTTAGTTGTTTCAGCAGTAGTTTAGTCTCTCAGATATGCTTACATATACGCTAGAAATTATCGTCCAACCTCTTCGCAGCACTATTTATGGCGACTTTTATTGCAATTACAGCGCGCAGCGCCACCTGTTGGAACTTTTTAAAACTAATTTACAAGTTCCTGTATATGATTTTTATGGGTTTCACAATAAACATACCGTTTATTTTATTCCAATATCGTCCTTTGTTTTCAAAATATTTAATTTTGAAACCAGGGAGTCCTTTGCTGGACACCCTGTATCAAGTAGTATTCAAGACCTTTAAAGCACAATTACTACAAGCAGTATGGGGCTGAGAATCACCTGGAGAGCTTTTCTCTTAAACAATTGGATGATTGACTGTGAATATCCGTATGATACAGGATGCATCAAAAAGTGTTAAATTATGAATCAGAGAAAAAGCATTTATCTAGGGAAAATTCTAATATGGAGTGCAACCACCGTGCACTGCTATACAAGTTTCACAGCTTTCATACTGTTTATGAGAGTATCACTAAATGCTTCGGGCAACAAAGCCCATTCTTCCAAAAGCGCGACTTTTAACTCTTGGAGGGAATTAAGAAGGGGGTAAAGCTGTGCAGAGGCTCTTTCTAGACCACCCCAAACATGTTCGATAGGATCCGGACACCTCGAGGGGGCCAGGCCATACGTGGAATATTCTCTTCCACAAAAAAATCATCAACGATTTGGGCTCTGCGTGGACGCGCGTTATCGTCCATAAAGATGAAGTCTGGGCCAAAAACACCCCGTAACATCCTCACATAGGCTTCAAAGATCTCATCCCTATAGCGATGTGCATTGACATTACCTGCTTCGAAGACATGCAGTGGTGTACGACCGCCCAACGTTATGCCTGCACCCCCCCCCCCCAACAAGGATTCCTCTGCCATGAAATTTGTCGATTTCTGTTACGTAGGGGTATCATAGCAAGCTCCTCGTTCTCTCCAGGTGAAGATTTAACGAATGTATCACTCTATGTGGTAAATCTCGACTTATCACTGAAAAGAACACGCCTTGCTGTGCCCAAGATTTGTGTGTTCGGCTCCACAACAACCGGTCTTTTCTGTTGGATGCGGTCAAAGGAACGTACTGAACTGATAGTCGTGCACAAAGGGCTCTCTCTGCTAAACGTCTGCATTAGGGTGGTTCAAAAAAACTTTTTTTCAGCTAGAGCCCAAGACATCCCTTATTTTTTTACACTTACCAGTAGTATTATGCTGTAAAAATTTTAACTTCTTACTCAAATTTTAAGACGGTGCTCAATGAATGACCCTTCAATTTAACATTAGCCGTACGATAGAAAATGCCACAAATTGAAAAGAAATTAATTTTTCCAGCTTTTTTTTGTAAATGATTATTTTATTGCAATGTATATGCATATTATTAAGTGTATATTATACACTGTTAAAAAAAAATGTATTCAAAAATGAAACTCTGAATGTATTCATTTTTTTTGAATACAATTGATGCTAAAAACTGAGCTAAAAACTCATTATTAATTAATTAATGTATTTATATTTGATTTTAAAATGTACTCAAAAATGAATACATATAACTGAGCTAAAAACTAATTATTAATTAATGAATGTGTTCATATTTGATTCAAAAATGTACTCAAAAATGAGTACATATAACTGAGCTAAAAACTCATTATTAATTAATGAATGTGTTTATAATTAAAACAAATGTGTACTCATATTTGATTACCAGAATGTACTCAAAAAAAAATGAGTACATGTGTTTCTCAAAATTGAACCTTATTGATTCGGAGCTATATTGAGTAATGAAAGTATTCAAAAATGAGTAAATTTTCATTATTTTTGAATACCCATTTTTAACAGTGTAATGTGTCTGTTTTTTCAGTTCAATGTATTTTTTAACCTCCTTCCCCATACGTTGGAAGTTTTGGAAAAGGTGTGAAATAGGAAGCTAAAATTCTTCCAGTATATTGCTATCCACAAATGTAAAAATATTGAAGGGTGTCCTGGTATCTGGGAGGAAAAAAAATTTTTTTACATGTATTTTTGAACCACCCTAGTCTGCACACTGTTTGTCTGGAAATTCTTATTCCAGACGCAGCAGCAAGTCACAAGCAAATTGAGGAGCCGCTGTCAGCCTATTTCGTCGTGCGCTTAATGCCAAATAGCGACCCTGTGCAGGCGTCACGTCGTTGCACCACTGTAACAGCCTTCCTGGTTACAGAACCACTTGTTTAGAAATGATGTCACAACCAAAATATCACTTTCGGTGCCACTTGTAACCATCGAGCCAGCTCCGCTTGAGAATGCCCAGCTTCAAGCCTGCCAACGACTCTCTAGTTCAAGGAATTTTTTAAAGATTGTAAGAACTGATTCTCACAGGAAGCAGGTTAAATTTTTTGTTTTAATGCAATATTCACAAAATTGCAGGAAAAAATCTCAGATGCCTAAACGGTCAAATTTCAGTAGTTCCTCAAAACTAATGCTATACAACTTTTTTTTTTCGAAAACAAAGGTTTAAATCATGTTGCTGGTCCTTCACATTTTTTTTTTCTAATGGCAAGATTTTAAGACAACTACAGAAACCAAAGAACAACTGGGTTAAGAATATAAACAAGTAGACTAAGATACAAAAAAAAAAAAAAAATAAATAAATAAAATAAAATAAAATAAAATTATAGAAAAGCAAATGTAGCAATAGTCTATGAACCCAAAAGCCCCTGGCCTCCCAGTATCGGTCCGCAAGAGAGCATTTAGAAAGAGCAGATCAAATGACGAGGTGGTCAGCATCCATGATCTGTCCCAGATCACAAAGACTTCAGAAGGGACTTGAAATGATTCGAAAACGATGTAGGTGTCTTGGGAGACAGTCATGGCTAGTGGAGAGAGTAAACTCTGCCACCATTCTATGTCTGGGCCATTTTGTAACCAGGGTTCGTACTTAATTTCAGAAATAAAATGAAGGAGTTTTGGAGGAGTTTTGAAGGAGTAAAAGGAGATTTTGAAGGAGTACTAATGGGTTGTCCTTAAATGATGTTGCACTTTTTTTTCCAGAATGTTTGACTTTGACCCCTTTCTGCCTTCGTCACAAAGTGCCACATTTCATCTTTCTCTTGTCACATGTAATATATTTTATAAACATTTTGTTATAGTAACTGTCTGATGTCACTTTTTGTCTCTTCACCTTGTCACAATTTCATGAACCCGTCTTCCCCTCATGGCATGACATCACTTGTGGACGTCCTATTTTACAATATCATAACTGCGATTTGCTAAACAATTGTTTTTTTTTAACACAATCACTTAATATAGTACATCTGCTTATGTATTTTTAAATATATAAATAATAATTAGACAAACAGACTTTTGTTGCTGAGAGTGTGGTGGAGAGAAAAGCAATAATCATAAAACTTGAAAAAATAAGCAAGTACCACTTAAGCAGGTTTTACTTCATTTATGAAATGTCTTAGCTATCTAATAATATTCTCAACTTCAACTTTTAGGACTTCTATGACCAATTTGTTAATCACATCTTGATGAAAAAAATAAATGTACGAAATTACTACATTAAAATCGCTCTTATACCTTCGTCTTTGTGACGAAGTTAAGTTGTCGATCGAAGTATTTTAAGTTACTGTCATAGAGAAAGATTATGTAGTGTTGAACAAAAAAAAAGAAGGAGTTTTGAAGGAGTTAAAACCAAAATGAAGGAGTTTGAAGGGGCCTTCGAAAAAATTTCCTAAATGAAGGAGTATTGGAGGAGTTTCGAAGGAGCTTACGAACCCTGTGTAACTGATGAGCTGCTTTGGTTGCTGTTTGGTTGCTGAAATTCCACAACGGGAGCTTACCCTTTTATTTGCCAAGGTACCAGCAAGAGTCCATGCACAACCTTTGTCCCTATCTCCTTTGCCTCGGCTTCTTCTTGATCCTTCACGTAAGCTGCCACGATGTAGATGATGTAAACGAGGGCTGGGAAGAAAAGACAAAGTGTGGATACCACGCAGTAGTTGAAGTCTTTTTGGGTAAAGTACAAACCCACGGCAGAGCTGTCCTGGTATAACTTGTTCAAGTAGATCGATAGTTGGACTATGGAAAGGGTCAGAAGCCACGGAAAGGAGAATCTTCCACACATGGGCAGGATTCCACCAGCCGTTCTGGTTGGAGGAACTTCTTTCTTCGTTCCATTGGTGTCTTTCCCGCCAAAACCGGCATTCTAAAAAAAAAAAAAAAAAATTAATTTGAATTTTGTCATTTTGAATTCAAATTATGTTTTTCGCAATCATGAGTGTGTGTGCATATGTAAGCGTGTGTGTTTGTGTGTGGGGTATGTGTGTATAGGCATGGGGGTATGTGTGTGTGTGTGTGTAGGCATTTGTGTTTGCGTCTGTGTGCAGGCATGAGTGTGTGGGTAGTTGTGTGTATGTGTGTAGGTGTGTGTTGGGAGTATGTGTATGTGTGTAGGCATATGTGTTTGTGTCTGTGTGCAGACATGAATGTGTGGGTAGTTGTGTGTATGTGAGTGTGTAGGTGTGTGTATGTGTTTGTGTATGTGTGTAGAAGTATATATGTGAGTAAGTGTATATATGGGGTATATGCGTGTAGGTGCGTGTCTGTATGCGTGTAAGTGTAGGATATTGACGAAACCTGGAGTCGGTTTTCGCTAGATGTGCAGCATCGTGAGGACCCGATCGACGGTGATGCTGCGGAGGGTCCTGGTGGGAAAAATCAAAGGAACGTCAAAACAGTTAAATGAATGCAATAAGCAATCGTGATTGCGCAAAAAAACATTAATTTTATTAAGTTAATAAGATAACATAGGGTAAGGTCACCAGTCACATATAAGGATCCAGTAACAGATAGTCATAAGTATGGATTTAAATAATAAGCCTTTTAGGCGGGTAAAACTGATGCTGATGTGGCCCATGAGTACGCAGTACGGTGCAACTATCTAGTAATATCAGAATGAATTTTATGATCCAATTGGTATTTACAAGGCAATGGTGGAAGGTCATGAACAGTCACCACGAGTTCAGCCGGTATTTCATGTTCATTTGAATTTCATAAGATCATTAGGCTTTAGTTCTAAAATTAAAGAACCTTTGCACGTTTTGAAAAGAAAAGGGAAATTTTGTTTGTTATACATCCTGTCTTGCTGGGCATCATCAGATTTTTCGGTGTCTGTTACTGGGGGGTCGGACCTTTTTCGAAATTGAGCAAATAAAAATCAACTAATTCAGCGGACCAGAATCAGCCAAACGTTAGATGAGATGTAGTTGCATGAGAGAAAGACAGTTTAGAAAGTTTAAATACATTAAAAGGGTCAAAAAACTGGGTTAACCTGAGAGTGATGTCTCAAGCATGTCTGTGATTAGTGCCGAAGTGCCTTTACTCTAATGGGTTTTAGATTTTTTTAATTTGAATTATAATATGAAGCGCTTTACGAGCAGCTAGTTTCTGCTCCGAAAGTTTATTAAGAGTGGTTAAATATTGATTGATTGTAAGCACATACTACATAATCATATAGTCCTCAACAGGTATTGATTACAATAAATATTTTATAAAGATAAAGAGAGAAAACATTCAACGAAAGGGTGGAAAGTAAATTTAAATTGCTATGGCAAAAGAATTTATCATGAGATAAATCGTTTGTGGAGATATGTTCATTTGAAAATATTGTAAAAATATTTACATTATCTCCATTTCTGTAGATCAAGTTACAAGACTTCTTTATTTAGCATGGCGCGCCAATAAAGTGTTTGCATGAATTCGGCTCAGAAATTTGGAATCGTGCGCGGAGAGACATTTGTAATTTCAGCATTTCCGTACAGTCAAATGTATTAATTTCCAATATGAACTTGAAAAGAAATAACTAAAGCCAAACTGCGTTGCTTCCGTTTCCGGATTTCCTAGCGTAAAGCGGGAAACAATATTGCCCAGTGTCGCGTGACTTAATTTACCGACGCCATGATGTCTCGTGAAATAGAATATTAGTGACATCCAGTTATTCCTTAAAATCAAATACACAAGACAGAAGACAATAAAGAATCATTATTATTATTTTACAGTTTTATTCCAAAATTCCTTCAGCAGCATTTCGTAATTTCTCTTGGTGAGTCCTAGAGGTGTAACTTTCAAGTAGATTGCCATCTTCACGAATTGTATGATATTCGAAATACTTATGAACAGCTTTCTTAAGATCTATAATATCTTGTTCGACTCTATCATTTATCTCTTCTGTTTCAGTTTTCCGACAGAAAGTCTCGATAATATTCTGGTCTTTCTTCATCCCAATTTCGGTATTTCCTTCCATTCTGAGAGGTTTGTTGGAACGTTTTGTGATGGAGGATTTATTGTTTTGCGCGTGCCTGAGGCTAAACTCATACACTCCAACAGTGAAGGTTACTACAATCAAAAGGCCTAGCAATCCTAGAAACCAGCTGAGAACATTAGACGTTCTCTCATTCTGATATGATGATGAATCGAGATTTTCTACTGAACTAGTATTTTCCAAAGGAGCCTCCAAAGCAAGATTTTTATGGTAAACAAAAGTCTTTTCGCTTCTATCTTTAGTTTCAACTCTTTCTGTTCGAAGCTGGTAATTTAGTACCTCAATTAAAAGTTCTAAATCTTTTATTGCTTTATTAGCATCATACGATTCAATTATGCTTCCTGATGTGCCAGCTGAAGCGGAAGTAAAATTCAATTCCATTGTGTTACTTCTTAGTCCTCTGGAATTTTTAGCTGAATCCGTACCATAATCAGTATGCTTTTCAGCTACAGTTGTGGTTGGATGTTCTACTTCAGTGATGTTATTGTTTAAAGGAGTTAATAAATCGGTTGAAATGAAGTTGTCAATAAAATTTTGTGCGTTTGCATCAAGAGTTTCTAAATGTTTTTCTGTTTGAAAACCGGCTTCAGAAAACTCAGGCAGCTTTTCTATACTTGTAAAAGAATTAAAGTTTTTGGAATCTTTTTTTGAGCCTTGATTTCTGTCTTCCCCATACCGTTTTCGGAAAGAATATGGTGTGCTAACAGGAAATAAATGGTTACCAGTTGTAAGTTTTTCTAATTCCATATCTGAATTAGATAAGGAAATTAAATTTGTTTTTTGGTGGCTTATTCCTGAACGTTGGGGATATGTAATATGTGATTTTTCACCAAACGCATCCGTGATATTGATATATTGATTGATCATAGTAGTAAAATTGCTTTGCTCAAAATCTCTACCAATGTTGACTTTTGTGGAACTTGAAAAACTAGAGTCTAGAAATGTACCATTTTTTTCTGTTAATGTCAACACGCCATCATTTTCTGTAGAAACAGTTTCTGCTGTGATGTTACTGTAATCTAAAGAATCTGCGAAATTTACATTTCTTCCACGCTGTAGAAAATTATCTTCACTTAAATTTTGTATCACAATTTCAGTTGGGTTCATAGCCGAATTTTCAAAACCATCTGAATTAGTTAACTGTAGGAAATGTTCACCAACTGCCTCTGTAAACATGTCATTTGTCGTTGATATATGTTTTATTGTTATTTCGTTTGAAAAATTTGAAGTTTGAAAATGTTCTGTTATAAATTCAAAAGGACGCCTGTTTAGTAATTCTGTATTGTTTGCAACATTCCTCAATGCGCCTTCTGTTTTCTTTTTAACTCCATCCAAAAATTTTAAACTATTTTTTCTTAAATCAGATAATTCAAAACTATTAGCTGCTTCGTATTTTTGTGGTTCCATGTTTTCAGCTTCAGATTTTGAAGTTCTGCGTTTCGTTTCTCCATTCATAGAGAACAAGAAATCAGAAGAATTGTGCACATTAAAATTCAATTCAAGGGGTGGATGGGATGAAATGTCTAATACTTCTGAACTGTTGCTGTTAATAGTTTCTGTAAAATGAATAAAAGCGGTAGTAGGATTTGAGGAACTGCCAGGTTTTTCTCCAACTGTGAGCATCGAATTTTGTGCACTGTAATTTTTCTTGTCCAAATCTTCCAATGGTTCGATTTTGGATATTACTTCAGAAAAGCCACTTGTTGTTGAATTTGTAAAACTTGTATTTTCTTCCAAAGCCTCGCTACTTTCAGTTTCAATCACTTCTTCAATAGAATGAATAAAAGACGTAGTTGTTGGATTTAAAGAAATTGCACGTGCTTCTGTAAAATGAACGAAAGATGTATTTGTAGGATTTAAAGAAATATCACGCACTTCCGTAGAATGAGCGAAAGATGTAGTTAAATTTAAAGAAATACCACGTGCTTCAGTAGAATGAGCTAAAGATGTAGATGGATTCAAAGAAATACCATGGTTTTCTCCAGGTGTGGTCCTTGAATCTGATGTAGTGTAATTTTCTTTGTCAAAATCTTCCATTGATTCGACTTTGGGCATCAATTCAGAAAAGTTTCTGTTTACTGGATTTAGGAAAGTTGTATTTTTGGATGCCTTGCTGCTATTAGTTTCAACCATAACTTCTGTGAAGTTCACTAAAGTTTCGGCCGGAAACGTATCCACCTCTTTTGATGAAATTCGGTAGGGCCTGAAACGTTTCAAAAGTGAACTACTATCAGAAATGGGAACAAAAGCACTGCGTGGTAGTTTTCTCCTTTTTCTTTTGCTTTCTTCATTTTGAGTTGATCTCAGTGCTAAAAAGAAATTAAAATTTTGACTCTGAGCTTTTTGTTTTCTATTTTGGAAATTTTCGTGGCTGTCAACTTCACCATGTTGAAAATGTTTATGTTCACAATTCTTTGCATTTGTGCACGTTTTTCTTCTTGGAAAATGTTTAACTCCTCTTCCAACACAAGTTTTCGCTTTAAATTTTTGACCGAAATTTCTAGAACAAACTCTTCTAATTCTGCGCTCACTAACCCTTTTTTTACTAGAATCTTTCTGCTTCCCATGTGATTGTGAAAATTTGATTTTATGGAATGGTGGAACTGTTTTGCCTTGTTGATATTTTTTTTGTTCTATATTTTGAGTGATGCTATTTTTCCAATTTTTTTGCTGTTTATATATTGAAGAATTATTTTTCTTAGTATTTTCCGTTTGACTTCCCGTAACATGATGATTTCTGGAAATCATAGCATGAGTTTTCGACGGAAGGGTCACACTGCTTACGTTATGATTCATACTTCTCTTTCGAAAATTCCGATTATTGACGACAATTGAATTTTTTGTAATAACTTTATGAATGGTATTATGTAAAAATTTCGTAGGGTGAGTTTCAAATATTCTATTACTAGTTACAATACGAGTTAAGTTGCCTTTTGGAACATTTTTTTCGTACGAAGCATGCGTCGCAGAATTTCCAAAAATTTTCCTTGATTGTTTTGACTGTTTTCTTCGACCTTCACGCTCTCTTTTTCTTGTCAATTTATGGTTGCTATTAATAGATACAAAATTTTTATGCTTCCCTTTTATTCTTGGCATCTGATAATTTAAAACTTCTTCAACACTTTCAGTTGTCTGTTTTCTATTTTTGTAGTCAATCACTTTTTTCTGAAATTGCGTTAACTTTTTATACACGGATTTGTTTAAAAAGCTTTTATTTTGAGGTTTATTCATCATTTGCTTCCTAAATTCACCTGTCATGACGTAGCCAGGAATTGAAGGTACAAATTGTTTCATAATTTGTCGATAAAAAAGAAGATGTTGTTCTTTTTCAGTTGTATCTTGCTTTTCCGTCTTATTACTGTCATTTACTGGTGCTTTGGATATTGGTACAAACGATTCTAATATTGAAGATCGATTTTCTCCCATGTTTTTTGAATTGCAGCTTTCAATTAACAAAAATATCACAATTAAAATTACAGTAAGAACAAACTGGGTTTTCATAAAATATAAAAACATAATTTTTAAAACATTGCCTAAGTAGATACATTTAAACAACTACTTGCGTGAACTGTGAAGTTTTTTTCCGAATTCACCACACTAGTTGTAAAAACTAAAGTAAAAACCATTGTTGGAACATTTTTTGCATTACTTTTGGAATATATTCAACAAGCAACTTTTGCAACAATGATGGCTGGTGAAAGATTGAAAATTATTGTTAAGATTCTCAAGGAAACTTTGCCAATGGAAAAAAAAAAAAAACCGTAAGAGCCATCTTTGAAGAAAACACAAACAGTAGATAGCTTTTCGAAATCTAGACGAAAAACAGTAAATTTTATATCGAAAAACAGCAGATTTTACATTGTAAAATATTTTAAGAATATGCTTTTGCTACTTATTTTTTACAGAGAGTTAACTTTACCTTCAAAGAACATTCATACTAGAAGAGCACAATAAATAAAATTTAAAAAAACTTGATCAATTAAACATAAGTGAATTAATTCAAAGGTATCAATGCCATATTATTCATTTCATTATTTAAATGGTTGAAAAGCGTGAACAATATGAACAGTAGAAAATGTTGAAACATAAATAAAAAACAATTTTTCACGAGGAAAATAATTCCCCACCCCCTAATATTTTGTATTTGATGTGCAGTGATTTTTATTTCCTTTTCTCCCACCAGAAAAAGGTCATTCACCTTTTTTTTCACTACTGAACAATTCAAAAAAGAAGAATAAAAACATGATCTTCTGTTTTAAGATTTTGGAGGGTGTGTGTTGTTACTACATAAAGTCCTCCCAAAACCGGGGTGAGTTTGGATTGCCCCTTATGCCCCCTTTAAATCCGCCCATATACCCTTAATGATAATGACCCTCCCCCGGCAGTGGCGTATTCAAGGGCCTACCCCTTGAATACGCCACTGCCGGGATCCTTCGGTTCTCCTATTAAATCAGGTTTTAAAGTAGAAAAAAATAAGTAACTTTATTTCAAAAAGTATTTCAATAAAAATGGAGTTTTCCTCACTTTTCAAGTTTCTTCATTTTTTCAAAAAAATTATTTAAATTAAACTATTTGCTTTTCTCTCTCTCTCCCTCATTGTCATATCATCATTCATATTTCGATTCACGTTCGACTTTCAATCGAGTTATTCTACTTAATTGCCGAATAACACAAAACGTCAATGTGGAGCATGTTTTAAATTAGCATTCTAGTCACAATGAAGAACATTTCGCCGATTATTACTGAATAACTTACCTCATTCTCCATCTGTCCGTCAATATAAGGTATATCCATTTCCGTCAGAGGGCTAAATGAATCATTTGCCGATTCCATAATCTAGCCGATTATCATTCCATCATTGCGAAATAAATAAAACATAACCTCGAGTTCTACCAACGCATCATTTCACTTCTTTCATTTTCACACTCAGCAGACGATACTTAAGAATGAACATAATACGAATTAAATCCATGGAGGAATGCAAAGAGTTAGCGAGTTACATTGTAATAATGCAGCATTGTTCCGTGTGCAAGACCTTTTTTGGCCACTTTCCGTATGTCAACATTAGCACTGCCCACTGAGAGAAAAAACCGACTTGTTGGAAAGAGGAGATGACGTAACGCTCACATGTGGAAGGTCGTATCAATCCGGTCTGGAATGTTTTGTTTGTTTATTTGATGGGCAGTTTCTTATTTCTCTCTCTCTCTCTCCATTTTTTCCCTGGGAGAAGGATGCTGAAACTTGATTACTTATTGTGCATGATGTTTTTTTTACTCATCTGTGCTAACTGCCGTCAAAGAAAGACAATTGTGAAAAGTGTTACCGTAAAAAGTATTTCAAAACAATATATATATATATATATATATATATATATATATATATATATATATATATATATATATATATTGTTTTAATGTTACTAGCTGCGTTATCCGGCATGGCACAGTCTCCCTTGAAAATAACAGTTGTGTCATGTGACGTATGTTTAGGCTTGCCAGATTTTTGAAATGTTCAACCGGGACACCGGAGTGACCCCCCCCCCCCCCCCGTTTCTCTAATATTCAAAAAAGTACACGTCCTTAGCTGGTTTTTAATGTTAATAAAGGGTCTTTCATTCTTAATGCTATGAGTAAATGGTTACTAATTATGAGCTAAACCTGGGGTAATTACAAATGATACAAGCAGATAAATTTAAATATTTCATTTCTTACAAATAATTTACTTTAGTAAGAAGTAAACTGTAGAACACTATGAATGGGGAATAAAAGTTGGAACAATATTTCATTCGCTAGAACTTTTTTAGAAAGTCTTTTTTGGTTTTTATCTTGTAAAATACCTCGAAAGTTAATCCGATATGAGTTTCAGAAATTGATTTTCCACATAAAAAAGTAGTTATCTAAATAATCCTTCACAGTAAATTATTTTTAGATTTCTTTGGTCATTTGTAATTGAATTTATCTTTTTCCGGGACATGAAGTAAACCGACCGGGACACCGGGATTTTGTCTGAAAACCTGGACTATCCCGGACAAACCGGGACGTCAGGCAAGCCTACGTATGTTCAACAATCTGGCTTAAATAAAAGGGAGAAAAAATGTGTTAAATATTTTCCATTCAATGGGTAGAAAAGGGCAACTTTGTGACTCAAAATAAAAATTTATACAATTTTGGATTGTTGTAAAATTTCAAGAATTCAGTTATTTTTATTGATAGGCAAAAACATTCCGTTTCACGGATTTTCTGGCAACGTACCCCCCCCCCCTCCATGAAGGTCTACCCCATAGGGGTAGCTAAAATCCTCCTATGAACAACGGCAACCCTTCACCAACTTGCGCCTCAAAGTGTGAAAAAACACTATGTTTTTCGTCGAATCAATTTTTTTTGAAGTTCAAAATTTCATTTATAAAACGTTGCCCCTATAGCCCCACATGTACCAGAAAAATATTTATCCAAATTAAAAAACATTTATGTGCCCATCAGGAGGCCTAAAATTTGCGATTTTCTTGAAAAAATTAATTTTTTTTCCTATATACGTATATATTTTTTAAATGTAAATTATATATATTTTTTAAATGTAAAGTACTAGATTTTAAGTGGCTACACGAGAGCCCTCAGGTTTCGTGGGGGTTTCATGGCCTTTCCGGAATGCCACTGGTGTTACGCTGGTGAGGCCTCACCAGATCACATTTTGACTTGCTTGGGTTTTACATAGGATGAGGTCCTTTGCAGCCCACAATTTTTCCTGGACTTCATGGAGATATTTGGATTTATGGGGATTAGTAAGATCGAGATAAGTAACAACAAATGTAAAGTAAATTTTAAGAAGTTATCAAGCGGAAAAATATAAACACTAAAGTCGGTAATTTGCTTTAAATAGAAATTTTTGCTCTCTTGCAATTTTTAAGTAACGGTGCCCAAAATGGATTTTTTTCAAGTTTAAGTTTTATTTTTTACTTTAAATGCATTTTTTTTTTAAATTTTTATTATTCCTTTGCCAATTGTTGATTTGAAAATGTGTTCGCCAATGATTTTTGAACTTGATACTTTATTGAAATGTATATGTAATTTTTAAAAAAATACATAAATCGAAAAAATCCATTTAAAAAAATTTATTAATTATAATGCCTTTTGATAGACACGTAAATATTTTTTTAATTCGAATAAATATTTTGTGGTCCATTTGGGGCAAAAGGAGCAACGGTTTATCAAAATGGAATGCCAAACTTCCCATTAAAATTTAAAAAAAAAAAAAAAACGTCCTAGTACACAGGGCTGGTTCACACTTTCAGGTGCAAGTCAGGATGGGTTGCCGTTGTTCAAATTATATGAGACTTTTTTACCCGACTGCGCGTGCGCGACGCAAAGGAGGGTTATGTGTTTATGAGTTTATGTATGTATGTTTGTTCCTATGTGGCGTTGTACAGGCTAAACCCCTTGGCCGGTTTTTATAAATGTTACGTCAATCGATTTGACTTAACCTTGGAAGTGTCACTAAACACATGACAGTAATCAAAATTCACCTTATTAACAACCAGACGCTATATTGTCAGTTAGATCCTGTCGCACGCTACCTGCGTGCTACACAGCGTGCGACAAATGCAGGTAACGTTTTCGCTGCCTAAATCTTTTGTTTATTAAATCTACTAATTCGATTTTCTTCTCTAACATGTTGCATTTGTTTTTGTCATGAATTAGCGGACTGAATTTTGGGACGTGTACTCTCTTGAAGAGCTCTTTTAGTTTTGGGAGAAAGATTTGAATGACGACTTTTCCGCGCTGTTAATATAGCTGTGGTTGACTTAAGTTCGCGCATTTTTGCTAAAGGTCAAGCATATGTAGCTTTAAGCAGAGTAAGGTCCCTAGAGGGAATCAGTAGTTTAGACCATCGGAAGTTACTTAATAATCCTCACGATATAAACTTTCTCAATAAAATAACAAGATTGCGAAATTTGCCGTCTTATGATCATAATAACTAAGGCAATGAAAAGTAACTAAAAAGAGAAAAATAAAGTATAATTATTAAATTAAAACAAAACACCCGACTGCGTAAAAACCAAAAAAAAAAAAAAAACTAAAGAGAAAAAAATATAAGCCCAGTAGTTTAAAATTTTACTAAGTATTACTAATAACTACTCCATTGAAATAGTTTAATAATCGATACACACATAAGACAAATCATAAATTCAAAAGCAGAATAGAAGGATCAACAGAGGGGCCCATTTAAATTTTACGGGGTTCTTTGAATCAGAAAGGAATGGGCCTCGACTGTTGATCTTTCTATTCTGCTTTTGAATGATCTCTATTCTGATGATGAGATTGATCCTCTATTCTTGATGATTTCTATTCTGCTTTTTGATTTGTCTTATCTGTGTACGGTTATAAAACTATTTCAACGGTGTAGTTATTTAGTAGTACTTAATAACATTCTAAACTACTGGTCTTATACATTTTTCTTTTTAGTTTTTTTTGGTTTTTACGCAGTCGGGTTTTTTGTTTTTATTTAATAATTTTTTTACAGCTGTTGTGACCTAAAAGGGTACTTAGGGTACCTTAGAGGGTGTGAAACTTGAAAAATCGACTTTCGTTTTTTTTTTTGGGGGGGGGGGGGGGGGGGGGAGAGGAACACTCTAATAAATATACTCAACAACAGTGTTAGACATCATCCCCATCCCCCTTGGTCCAGACAATCGCAAACCACATTTTCAGTCGCATGTCATTCACTGTTCCAATGAACTTTAACTCCTCCAAATTAATGAAAGGGAAAAAGACAGGCCAATTAAAATAGCGGAACTCAGCGCACGCAAGCGTTTCCATAATTTCCGGTAGAGCAGATCACAATGGTCAGATTACAAAGGACCCTTGAGAGTGTGTGTGTGGGTTTGTTTGTGGCTACCCGCCAATTAAATTACGTTACTGGTTTCGAAGTTTTACAGTTTGAGTTTTATTGTCAGAACTTGGTTTTTGCATAAGTACGAGAGACATATGTCATGTTTGCACTTCATGTTTAAATTTTGTATTTCAGGGAAACTTTTAATGTTATACTGGCTGCGTCTCCCGACTTTGCACGGTCTAAGTATCATAACTAATATATAGTTTTTAATTGATATCTCCGCTAATTATTATCGGAGGATTATGTCAAATAGCCAAACATATGTACGGGAAAATTACGATTCTATCGATACCTGGTTCGATGATCAGTTCACTGGCGTTCGGGAGAAGTAACTTGGACATAGATATATACATACATAGATACGCTAAGTTTTTAATTACATAAGGGTTTTTTTTTTCTCGATGAATTTCATTGATGGATTATTTTATATTTTAATGGAGATTTTAAAGTTGTATCATATATTGGAGAATTGTTTTACTGTCTGAGGCAGGCCTTTCAATTTTTTTTCTTTTTCAAGTTCAGCTCTTGCAGCCACTCTGTCAGCAAAATCACACTAGATACAGTGTTACAGATACAGTGTGCTGTAGATGGAGTGTTTCTAGTGTGGTGTTGCTGTTAATCAGCTGGAATTGGAAAAAAAAAAAGACATCCAGCTATCATTTGAATTTTGACGTCTTGAGTTCAAAATATGTTTTTCGCAATCACAAATTGCGATAGGACCCTACTCGTTTGGTTTCTTGTTTCTACAAATAGAATGGAATGGAAATAATTGCGATGTTACCGTCGCAACTGAGACGTTGTGTTTCGACGACAACGGTTCAAAATATATTTTCGCAATCACAAATTGCGATAGGACCCTACTCGTTGGACTTCTTATTTCTACAAATGGAATGGAATGGGCCAAGTAATTTGCACCCGTCATATTATGACTGATGATTTTCTAGAATAGGTAATATGAAACATATCTATAAATAAAAAAAAGAGAAATGATCATTTTTTTTTATTTTTTTTTGTATGCGGTAGTAAGGAATAAATTTTGATGGCAGGTATCTATCAGTACACTCAAAGCCGCAACCAGACTTTTGCTTTGGGGGGGTGGGGGGTTTGCAAAACACATTTCTCGTAAAATCTGTACTGTATACCTAATTAATAAAATTTTATTTCATTCGGATAATCTATTGGTTGTGCTGCTTTAAGAGCATTAACCTGAGCAAATATATAAGATTCCGGAACCTAATCAATAAAGAGAAAAATCTGGCACTTTCAAATTTAAAGAATTTTGATAATTTTTTTTAGCGTCATGTATTCAAACTTTGAAGGAGAACGCCATGACGACAAAAATAAGTTAAGCTCGTTGTTTTAATATTTATTTAGAGAACAAACTTTCATCGCCGTGGTCACAAATCATTTGCGTTCATTTAAGGCTTAGTTTAAGTACAAATTTAATTTAACTTAGCTCCACTGTCCACCAGCCTCCGCTATCCGGACCACTCTTGGGCGGTAGCGTCTATGCCTCGCCCCTCCCCCCCACACATCACACATGCCTACACACAGAAAGACACACATGCCTACACACAGACACACACATGCCTACACACATAAACACACACACTTGCACACATACACACGTCGTGATTGCGAAAAACATAATTTAAATTCAAGATGTCAAAAATTCATTTTTTTTTTTTAATTTAAGATTTTATTTTAGTTAACTTGCAAATACGGAGCAACCACTCATAGATGCCTTTTAGGAAGAATTTTCCTCTAAGTTGCTGGTACGCTGAACCCCCCCTCCCCCCCCCCCAAAAAAAAAATCGGAAATAGCGGCGGGTTTAGACGCTTGGGGGACGGTTGCACTGATTTTTTGCAAACTCATTTGTCTATCCCTCATGAAAGAGGAGATTAAGAAACAGGTTCTTTTATGGGTCCAGATAACATGGGGAAGGGTGTGAAAGGCATATGATAAGACGTCTTATCAGATAAGACCCCCCCCAAAAAAAAATTTGTATTATATTTTATTATGCTTAGCTACTAGGCGAATGTTGGCTGGCTGGGCCGTGGAAGGTCCGTGTCTTCTGTTTTTTAGGCAATTTTTAGCTTCAAGTTTAGGAGTTGCTGGCTGGCTGTGAAGCTACAGTCAGACAATATCCCTTACCAGAGGTAATTGCCTTTATTGAAAAAATTATACAGTTTGGAAATTTTCATTATATGGTCCTCTTCTGGCATCGATTGCATTGCAACCACTCCACTGATTGTTCGTAAGCACTTCTGCAGAAGAACCTTGGTTCCTCTGCCATATGACCCAGAATTTATTAGTTGCCGGGTCGTTTGATGTAAGCTGTCTTGAGATGACTGGATGAAAACCGATGTCGTTGACGTCACATTCTATAGTGCAATGATATTTTATTAAACATTGAAATACAAGAGGAAGAAGTGTGTTCATGAAATGTGCAAGGTCTAATTAGGCAAGTGGGCATAGGTTTAAATAAAGAACGTTTTATGTTCCAAGTAATTAAATTATTTTCTGTGTTAGTTACGTTTTGTTCTCCATCTGCTCTAGCGTATGCGTGTGCTCCAGTGTTTGCTACTGAGTTTCGTACTGTGTCCATTTGTAAGGCATGTCTCCATGCTAAATCTTCTGGGGAAGCGGTCCATTCAAAGGAGAATTCTTGAGTAGTTTATAATGTTCCCCATTCTTTTGAATTCATTAAATCAAAGTCCCAAGGGATTACTTTGCGATAAAAGTCAAATATTATGTTATCATAACCTGTTTGGGTGATCCATTTTTTTTTTCTACTGATATCTGTTTAAGTGCTGCATTAGCTTGATCATGTGAGTTTCTAGTTATATTAAGATAAGGGAGATATTGATCAGCATTTCTTGTCCACATTGGTATTTGATAACCTTTATCTGTGTAAGTTTCGCAATAAGGCATAAGGTTAAATGCTATTTCTGGCGCTACGGTTCCTGCATTTATTGTTATTTTTATTTGTAAATGGTATTAAATGCATTAGTTTAAAACCGCAACTTTTAAGTCTCCATCATTTGCTTAGTATATTTATAGTTTGCCAGTCTCTAGGTTTCATACTAGACATGGGGCATTCATATGGAATGATAGACCACTGTTGGTCAAAAGCTTTAGTTAAGGTGTTCCAGTTTTAATATATTATCTAAAATTTCTAGAGAAATGAAAAATTTGAGTACCTGTTTGGACAGGACGGGGGTTCATTGGTGGCGCTTGTCCTCCTCCTCCGACTCCTCCAGTAGAGGCTCCAGCTCCAGCTGCGACTTCATGTCCTCCAGTACTCTGGTCTGATCCATTATGATCCATTTGCTCCGCTCCTGAGTTGTCTCCCATGTTTTGAATTTGTTTAAGGCCGGGTCTGAGGTGCTTATATTTTCCTTGTTTATAGCAGCTTCGGAGGTCATAGGAAGGTCTGTATCGCTTTTGTGGAGTTTTCTGGGGGGGGGGGGGTCTTGGTCGGCTTCCAGGTCTTTTTCTAGCCTTTTGACGGGAAAGTACTGTCCGATGTCTGGTAGTTTTGAAATTTTGGCGTAAAGTCCGACTCTGATACTGAAGAGGTAGAGGGGGCGGGCTGGTCAATCACCCCCAAAAGTTTTGAAAATTTAACGTTTTTAAGTGAAAGTGGCCATGGTTCAGTTGTTTTTCGATAAAACTACTAAAAATGTATGCCTCCTTTGCCCCCCCCCCCGGGGAAAAATTCAAAATGAAAGGCTTGGGGAAGCGAAGAAGTAAGGACAACTCGAGGAATGCTGGGAACCTTTCTGTTTTGGAATGATAGACTTATGTTTTGGACTGTATCCCAAGGTCCTTAGCTTCGCGCTTAAGATCTTGGGATACATTGATTCAAAACATAGTATTATTGAATCTCAATATTTAAACCTAAGTACTAGCTGCGTGCCCGGCGTTGCACGGGCTACCTAAAAAATGTAAGAGCAGTCCAGTTGATGCTTTTGTAGTACACTGACACTAGTTTCTAACGCGTTAAGGAATAAATAAATGCGCGTAAAGCAAGGTTTGCAAAACACCAGTAAAACATATTTTTGCCAAAACACCTCATCAACGTTAATAATCGTTATCAATGATACAAGTTATGAGTACATTTTCAGTCAGCACGAAAGGGGAAAATATATGCATTATCAACTATAATCTTTACTCACGTTAAACTGAATTACATCTGATAGACTATATCGGAAATATTTATGCACAATAACAATCCGCTTTTTACATAAAATAGTCTACTACCCGGCGTTGCCCGGGTGTTTATTAATGCAACATACCACTCAGATAAATATTTGGATGGATTCTATCCACATGGTCGTACAAGAATTACATCAATCCGTTTTCCAGGTACAAACCCTCAAAGAACTCAAATAACTTGTAAATCACTCATTTACTTTACGACGTGCACGGTCCTCCTCGAAAATGAAAGTTATGTCATGTGACGCGTATTTAACAATCAGGCTTGAACAAAAAAAAAAAAAAACAGCAAAATTTTGCTGCAGATTACGGCAAAATAATCGAAAAGTAAACAACTTAAACACCCTGATTACAGGAAAAGCCTTAAAACAAAAGCCTAATTTTATTTCTTTATATTCGAGAAAAAAATTGCAACAGATGTTTCTTTTCAATGATTTTCTTCACGCTGTAAATTTTAATAAAAGCGTTCATCCGGAAAGTTGAGTTGAAGCACTGAATAATAATTTGAATGGAGGAAAGCCTTCGAAAAATAGTGATTTGATTTTGAAATCTAAGAGTCATAATTAAAAGTTTTTAATTGATATCTCCGCTAATTATTATCGGAGAATTATGTTAAATAGCCAAACATGAAGACGGGAGGATTACGAATCCATCGATACCTGGTTCGATGGTCAGTTCACTGTCGTTCGGGAGAAGAAGCTTGGACATAGATAGATAGATAGATAGATACTCAGATTTTATATGTATAAGATTATTGCAAGCTAATGATGCTCATTGATGATTTTACATTGGGATGAGTACAGAAATCTTTATTAACTAGTTCGCTTTGTTCCATATATGTTTATTTGGTTGGTTCGCGAGTATGGTAATAACCATTCTCGCAAAGCGATTACGTTATCATGGCCTCAATTTTATCTCCTCTTTACCATAGACGCGTCATGCATTTTAAATTTCCTTACTATGATTTTATCTGATATATTTTAGCGCAAATAAAAGTTTCCAATGGTTTTTCTAAACAAACAAGTTTTAGCTAGATAAAATATTAGTTCATCTCCGCACTAGATAATGTTTACGCTTGTTTACGGTCTCAGTGGTGTTTTCATAGGGTATACTCCATATACACCGTATACTTTACAACATTTTTTAGATACATAGCGTATACCCTCAAGCTTCAAAATTTTTCATATTATGACAGTTTATGTATATGATCGCACATATTGTGCGTAATGGATTACTAGGAGTATACCCTCAGAAAAATTGATGAGAACATCACTGTTTACGATATCTAGCGAGGCCATGATTGGATGCTTTTCTGTCTGAGCCTTACAAATAAACTTTATTAGTATGTGAATCATTAAATGTCCGCGTGAAGTTCATTTCAGCAATTTATTTCGTTGTTTAAAGTTTACATTTTGGTACCTGTGAATAAAATTCATTTGCAGCTGATAGTAGTTGAATTATTCTTCAGTTATGGCGCCAGCAATTGGTATTGATTTGGGAACGACATACTCTTGTGTGGGAGTGTACCAACATGGTAAGGTAGAAATAATTGCCAACGATCAAGGCAATCGCATCACGCCCAGCGTTGTCGCTTTCACTGATAGCGAACGTCTGATCGGGGATCCTGCTAAAGCCCAAGTGGCCATGAATCCGAAAAATACAGTATATGATGTCAAGAGGCTCATCGGGCGCAGGTTTGATGATCCAAACGTTCAAGAAGACATCAGGAACTGGACATTTCTGGTCACAGAAGAGAAAGGAGCGCCAAAAATTGGCGTGAAGTACAAAGGCGAGAGAAAATTGTTCAGTCCAGAAGAAATCAGCTCGATGGTCTTAATGAAAATGAAAAAAATAGCCGAGGCGTACATTGGCAGTGAAGTCAAAGACGTTGTGGTGACTGTGCCAGCTTATTTCAATGACTCCCAACGTCAAGCGACCAAAGATGCTGGTAAGATTGCTGGTTTGAACGTCTTGAGAATCATCAATGAGCCGACTGCTGCTGCTCTTGCTTATGGTCTGCACAAGAACTTGAAGGGGGAACGAAACGTATTAGTATTCGACTTAGGTGGTGGTACTTTTGATGTGTCCATTCTCAGCATAGCTGAAGGATCGGTGTTTGAGGTCAAATCTACAGCAGGAGATACACACCTCGGAGGTGAAGATTTCGACAGCAGACTGGTAGCTCACTTCCAGGAAGAGTTCAGGAAGAAATTCAAAGGAGATGTGAGCCAGAATTTCAAAGCGCAGCGTCGCATGAGAACAGCATGCGAACAGGCTAAAAGGACACTATCCAGTGGAACAGAAGCGACTATTGAAATCGATGCTCTTGCAGAAGGCATCGATTTTCGCTCTAAAATATCGAGAGCTCGTTTTGAAGATTTATGCACGGATCTTTTTGCTAAAACGCTAGAAACTGTTGACCAAGCCATAAAAGATTCCAAAATCGATAAAAGTAAAATCGACGAAGTCGTTTTAGTTGGGGGATCAACTCGAATCCCAAAAATACAAACTCTGCTGCAAAAATTTTTCAACGGTAAGAACCTATGTACGTCCATCAATCCAGACGAAGCTGTTGCTTATGGTGCAGCAGTGCAAGCGGCAATAATGTCTGGAGATCAAAACGAAGAGCTAAAAGATGTGCTACTTATTGATGTGACACCTTTGTCCCTTGGTGTTGAAACCGCTGGGGGCGTAATGTCCAATATAGTAGCGAGAAATTCATCAATTCCGTGCAAAACAGCTAAGACGTTTACTACATATTCTGACAACCAACCGGGAGTGGAAATTCAAGTTTTCGAAGGCGAAAGGGCGATGACGAAAGATAACAATTTGCTGGGAAAATTCCAGCTCTACGGTATTCCACCGGCCCCCAGAGGATTCCCTCAAATAGAAGTCACATTTGACCTCGATGCAAATGGAATTCTACAGGTGTCTGCCGTTGACTTAAGTTCGAAACGATCTGAAAGCATCACCATCAAAAACGAGAAAGGCAGACTTAGCAAAAGCGAAATTGAAAGATTGCTGCAAGAAGCTGAAAAATACTCAAAGGAAGATGAAGTCAAGAAGGAAACTGTTTTGGCAAGGAATGCGTTAGAGAGCTATGTTTATTCGGTAAAGCAGGCAGTTGAATTTGATCAACAGAACAAATTGGATTCTAACGATAAGGACAAGATAAAAGATGTATGTGAGAGGACAATTCAGTGGCTGAACGACAACCCCGAAGCGCAAAAATCTGAAATTGAGAGCAAACTGAATGGAGCTCAACAGGAATTGTCGCCAATTATGGCTAAATTCCATCAAGGGACCAGTGCTGGAGGGAGAACTAACAGCAAAGATAAGAAAGATGGGCCTACAATAGAAGAAGTGCAGTAGCTGAAGTGACATTCCTTGAATCAAATAGCAATAACCCAGTTACAGCAAAATAAATTAATGATATTAATGATTCTCTAAAAACATAATTGTAAAAGAAACTGTTACACCTTTCATCCCCCCCCCCCTTTTAACGCTTCGACTAGTTTTGAAAACGGCGTACTTGGCGACAGTTTAAAACCTAACTCTGACCTTAACTAAACGAGGATTTGCGGTCATGTTTGGTCAAAGTGATATGAAAACTACTTACAGTTAAGCACCGTTTATACGTTTTTGAAGGGACCGTATGAAAAAAGCGTATAAATGAAAAAACGTATAATGGGTGTACGTTAATGTGTATTAGACTATGCAGGGACCAATTTAAAAAACGTATAATTGATAAAAACATATAAAAGAGAAACGTATAAACGGTGCTTCACTGTATTTGGCAGAACAATGCGTAATTTTGTCTTTTTTAATGGAAGAAATAAGCCGTTAAACACGATTTGATGCTCCATTAAAATAAAAAGTAATTTGCGCATAATGAAATTCAGTCATTAAAAAAGCATTAAAATGTAAAATAATACGACAAATTAATAAAACAAGTCATTGAGTAACATTAAAAATCCCATTAAAGGTTTTAAAATAAAAACCTCCAAATAAATATTCCAAGTCATTAAAAAGCATAAAAGTTTGGTAAGAATGTAGAATAGGATGACATTGACTCTTTGTTGACTTTTTAATTAGGCAGGAGGAAAAAAAACATATCGATTGCGTCTCCACCATGTTTGCTCCCCATTTTACATTCTATGGAACTTTTATTGATTTTTAATTACATGAAATACTATCTTGGCGGTCTATTTTACATTTAATAGAGCTGTTGATACTGCTTAATTAGTTGGCGGATTATTCTACACATTAATGAAACTTTTAATCATATTTGATTGTTTCTTTCATGCTTTTGGCGGATTATTTCGAATTGTAATAATATACTTGCCTTGTAAGTATTTGCGAAGAATATTTCATTTAATGTTGCTTTTAAGCTTGTTTAACGCCCTGATTCATTTTAAAATTACTTCGATAAGAAATGTGTGACAATGCCAAATAAGTATTTTTCATGTTACTTTGACCAAACATGGCGACAAATACTACGGTTGTTATCCAGTTGCAGAAAATCGCCATCTTGGAAGCCCTTAGTTTTCAATAGCGATGAATCCGAAAAATCTCCAATGTATCACCTGTCCCCTGTAACTTCCACAACTCTTGTCAAAAGTTCGTTAAATTCAAGATAAAAGCACGAGGAACACATGTAACAGCGAGGGGGGGGGATTTCATTACCTGGGATTACTGGCAATTTTTCCTACTGTCACAAGTGTAAGAGCTAAATGCAAAATGCTATGAACTTCCTGATAATGCCAGAATATTGTGCTCAAAATGATGATATCGCATCAGAATCCCAGTTATTGAAATATCCCCGGTGGCGACGTGAAAGACATTTTTGTTTTCATAAATTTTGAAGCTAAGCAGGTCGCCAAGCGCCAATGTTCAACTATTTTCAGGAGCGGATATACAGACTACCATTTTAAGCTTAGACCATTGAGAGATAGACAAGCCATTCTATCCAGCCGCTACTGTATGCGCTGAAGCAGGAGTAAAGGCGACAACTTTTATGACCAGGGGAAAAGATCAAATAATTTCGCCGCCGTGTACCACGTGACTGAGAACTGGGATTTCGGCATTTTCTTCCTCTGTCGCTGTTCTACGAAAGCGCAACTTTTAGAACAGTTTTCAAATCGGCACAACTCAAAAACGTACTGTAGAAATCGAAAAAAAAAAAAAAAAACCCCACTTATTCTGAATCAGTAAACTATGCACTTGCGAGTAACAGAAAAAAAAAAACTGCAAAACATTTCAGGTGGAAGGTAAAAAATTAAAATCGACGACTATTCAAATCCCTACGAGATTTAGTGCAGCTCTGGTGAAACGTCTTCCGTGGAAGGACGCAGTCACGTGGTCACTTTCCTCCGCGAAGATTCGTGCTTCAACAACCACACCTACGTGCCGTCTATATGTTAATGATATAAGATTTTAGGGGGGGGGGGAAGTCATGCTAAAAAATCACATCGTCCTCCCTCCATGAACGAACCTACGGTTCTGGGTACGGAAAATTTCTGAAACTGCTTGAGTATCAATAAGTACCAAATCGGACAGAAATTTAGTCCCTTTTTGGCAAAAATGTTAAAAATTAATTTCATAAGGAATGAAAAGAAGTACTGTTCGCCTCTGAGAAGTTGAGCTGTGGCAGGGGCGTAGCTAAGGGGGGGGGTTTGGGGACAAAAACCCCCCCGAAAAGTTAGTCGATTATATATATATATATATATATATATATATATATATATATATAAAAAAGAAGTAACCCCCCCCCCGAAAGTCGGGTCTAGCTACGCCACTGAGCTGTGGCCTTGAGCAAGTCCATTTCTTTCAAGGGAGAGCAGTCAGTAAGAAGAGAAATTGTTAGGCGCAGAGTTGGGCTACCATTGCAACCCTTTTGTTGGCGATAAAATCCTGTCCCGCTTGATACTTATTACCTGAACTATATTGTTCGCCAAATGGGTAATAACCCTGCAACCTAAATCCGCAAGTTCTTAAGCTGTTTATCCTCACTCTTATTTCAACTAAGCTGTTTAATCCTCACTCTTATTTCAACAAGTGGAATCGTTTAATCGGCCGGGCAGCGGAGCTCAACTTGCCACAGGTGAACAGTACTAGTAATCTTATATTTACTTTCTAAACTTCCCAATGAATTGAAAAGAAATCGTATACATTTTATTCATAGTGTGGACGGATACTATTATGGACGGTTTTTTGGGGGGGGGGGGGTCATGATCCCTCCCCCTGCCTATTTTACTGATAATGATTTAAAATTAAACCAACTCTCGATAACTCGAAGTTTTAAGGCACCGGCTAAACTGTTCAAGTTATGGGAACTTTCCACAACAGTCTCAAGAGTTTTGGGACCTGATAAAATCCTTGAGATAAAGGAATATTCGTGTTATTGAGATTCTACTGTATTTCTTTCAGCTGTTCCCTTCAACTATAATTTAAGATATAAGCATCGCAATCGACAACAGGTGGCAACACCATTCAATATTTCACTTGGTCTCTTCACTCCATGGTGCTGCCATCTGTTGTCGATCGCTATGTTTATACCTTATTTTATGCTTGAAAGGAACAGCTGAAATGGAGTGATGAAGATTTATCTTGTAACATCTTCACTCTTACCAAATTTTCATACTTTACATTGCATCTTTTTTACTGATTAAGTGTTTCGGAGTCAAAGATTTCTTGCAGAAAAGTTAGAAAACAAATTATTTTTTATTAGAGTGACGTTAACATGTGTGACATTTTTACACAATTGTAGATACTAAACTCTGGGGTGCCCAACTAGGGGTTTCATGGTGTAGACTGAGTCATTGAAATTGTGATGGTGATTCTTAGGTGCATTTTTTCCTGTTTGCTGGGAAGACTGGGAAGAGGACTCTCGCTCTAGGGGGATGAACACCTTTTCCATCTCCAGCTCAGTCACATTCCTATGCCGGGTTGATGAGTGCAAATAAGCACGAAACTGCAGTCCTCGGCTGGAAATGACTGAGCGGGCGGTGTATTTCATGAATCACGAATTGCTTATTGTTCTCACCGTAGACTAATAATAAGAATAGACCGAGCTATGGCAACCCTTTTGCTGCTCATAAACCAAACCATATGACTAGTGGATATCCTAGCAACAGCGGGCGTTGATCGTAGCAAACGATCAACGCCGACGAGAAATAAAATAAATAGAATTAATGGAACACGGAAGAATGATCTTTTATAGAGTCCGATTTGTAAATTTGTTATTCTAAGTTGTAAATATTTTGTTAATATAGTGAGTTTTTCGTTTAGATAGTACTGTGTATTTTCTTTATTCAATTTCAATAACTCTCTAAGCAATTAAAGATGCAAGCGCCCAAAAGGAATTTGAAATAAAAGTTACTGAAAACTAGGTTCAAAAACTAATTACTAATGTCAAAATTATGCATAACTAAAAGAAAAACAGTTCAATCTCTACATCAGGATTAATTATATAAAATTATAATAAAAACACATTACGTCTTAAAATACATGTCGAGTGCTAAACTATAGATAATCCTGCCTCCTGCCATCTAGCAACCATGCTGCCAAAGTTTTCGCCAAGCCTCCCACCAGTCACATGATGTATCCATGAACCGATTTTTTCATCAGCAAGTCTGGGAAAGCTCGGTCTACTCTTATTATTAGTCTATGGTTTTCTCACTTGACCGTTTTAGGCATCCACCCGTCCGCCCTTTGATTTTATTTTTACCCCTATTGTTGAATTTTTGGCTCTCGGCCGGTTCCAACGTCCTAGAACACGCACACACACACACTCGTGATTGCGAATAGCATAATTTAAATTCAAGATGTCAAAATTCATATAATTATTATTATTAATTTTTTCTTCAAGTTCCTTAAAAACACAAATTAACGAATGGTATCTCCAAACAAGTGAACACTACTCTTTCACTTGTACTAAAATAAATACTAATACAAAATTCATTGGAAATTTTCCCACTTTTAATTTGTTAAATGTTGTGGAGCGCACAAGAAATATACAGTCGAATCTCGATAATTCGAAGCTTATAATTCGAATATTCCTTTATCTCAAAGTTTTCATTGGATCCCAAACTCTTGAGACTGTTGTGAAAATTTCCCATAACTCGAACTTCCAATACTCGAACGTTTTAGCCGGTCCCTGGGACTTCGAGCTATCGGGAGTTGACTGTATAACGTTGGAGTTACATCCCATCACACCACTTACGTTACAAAAATGAAAAATAAATGAATTTTTGACATCTTGAACTCAAATTATGCTCTTCGCAATCACGTGTGTGTGTGTGTGCAATAGGGTAGTTAAAAAAAAAAAAATTTTTTTTCAGCTTGAACCCAGGACACCCCCTTTTCTTTTTAGACTCACTAATTGTATTATGCTGTAAAAGTTTTATCTTCTTATTCAAATTTTCAGAGGATGCTTAATGACCCCATAATTTTTAACAATAGCCGTAGCATAGAAAATGCCAAAAATTTGGAAACATTTAAATTTCTACAGCTGTTTTTTTTTGTAAATGATTATTTCATTGCATACTCGTGTAAATTATAATATGTAGCGCTGTTTTTTCATTTCAGTGTATTTTTTTTAACCTCCCTCCCCGTATTAATGAAGTTTGGGGGAGGGGGTTGGGCACCCTCTTTCAGTTGAAATAGGAAGCTGAAATTCTTCCAGTAAATTACTATCCACAAGTCTTGAAATATTGAGAGTGTCCTGGTATCTAGGAGAAACTTTATTTTTTACATGTATTTTTGAACCACCCTAGTGTGCAAGTGTATGTTTGTAGGATATGAACGCTACCGCCCCGCAGGAGCGGATGCCGGTGGACGGTGCTCGTTGGAGGCGCGGCATCCTGGAGCTGGTAGACGGAGGTGCTACAGAGGGAGGCGGAGGCAACAATAAAATCAAAGGGCGGACGCCTAAAACGGTCAAGTGTGAACAATAAGCAATTCGTGACTGCTCAAAAAATAAATAAATAAATAAATAAATAAATAAAATTATTAATTTGAATTTTGACATCTTGAATTCAAATTATGTTTTTCGCAATCACGTGTGCGTGTGTATGTGTATATGTGTGTAGGTGTGCATGTATGCGTGTGTGTGTGTAGGATATGGACGCAACCTGGAGACGGTTTTTGCTAGAGGAGCAGCATCGTGAGGCCGGTCGACGGTGGTGCTGAAGAGGGAGGCGGGAGAAAATAAAATCAAAGGACGCCAAAACAATCAAATGAGAACAATAAGCAATGTGATTGCTCAAAAAAAAAAAAAAAAAAAAAAACCACACACACACACACACACACACACACACCTTACCAGGGTTAAACAAATTGCTTTGGAAGGATTTCATTTTCTTTTGTTTTTTTTTTGGAGCAAAAACTTTAAAGGTAACGAAACATGAATAAATCTGGGAAAAAAAGTATTTATTAAAGACGATCGACACATCATACAATAAAACGCGAATTGATTATCTATTAAAATACTGAAGAATTTCCTGTGCTCTATCCTTGTTGAGTTTTTCAAGCTCTCTAAGGCGCTGCAAAAAATATAAGTGTAAAAATAAGTATGCAGTTATAAACAATCAAAAGTGAAACTAAGCTGAGTTCACGATAAAGATAGACTGGATGTAAACAAAAGAAGAAAAAAAAAAAAAAACCGCGTCATTTGGAGACATAAAACACGCGTTTGGCTTGGATAGGAACAAATTAGTGCTAAGCAGACGGCGAATGCGAATCCTATCAGTTTACTTTTTTGCATTTCGGAGGAAATCCAAAGTGGCCATAGTGACAAACCTTCCAGAAATCTTTTCAGTAAGTTACCGAAAAGATTTCTGGACTTTCAAACCATTGCTTTGGTCAATCGTCTGGTCAGTGCTAAGTCTGTATTAGCTATCAGTTTGTTTGGCACTCTTGGCTTCCTTAAAAGGTGTTCCATTTCCAGCTCAATCACTTCCTACGCCAGGCTGATGAGTGCTAATAAGCACGAAATTGCTTTCCTCGGCTGGAATGACTGAATTGGCGGTGTATTTCAGGAACTTCCAGAAATCTGTTTGTTTACTTTCGATGTATCTTTTCCGTGAACAGAATGTTGTGTACCGTGGCTCTGGTAAGTTGAAGCTTGACCTTGAGCGTGAGTACTTTGTTTTGGGGGTTATGGGGAAGGGTGATTGGCGCTAAATTGAGTTAGATTATTTTAGTAGAAGTTTTGAATAAGTGTTTCATTTTAAAGTCACGGCAGCAACATTAAAGTCCCCACAAGGATGTAAACACTGTCAATATCAAGCCCTAAGTTATCAGAGCCACACCATACTATTAACGAAAGTAAACATTATCAAAATAAATACTTTAAAAATAAAATATTTCCTCCTTATTCCCAAAACTAGAAAGTCGCCCGTCAAGGTATGACGGGTAAAAATTGCTTCTACTTTCGAACGAAGCCCATTGCCTGTTTGGTGATTAGGTGCAACAATCCCCCCCCCCCCGTGATACGTTCGAATTTTGCACAAAATTTCAAGGCTGTACATGCTGTGCCTCCTGTGTGTACTGTTGTGCCTCTTGGTTACTGGGCACAAAAAAACAAACATCGTCAACTTCACATATATAGATAAAAAAGCTACTATAATAAATAAAATGAATACTCTATGATATAATAAATATTATACAAATGTTATTTGAATTAAAAATCACGGATGTGGAATCAGAAAAAAAAAAGATCGACTCTGACTCCGGGATTTTTAGAGTTTTCAACTCCGACTCCGCAATCCTGTGAAAAATACGGTAAAAGATAAAGTCATCTAAAACTTCTAACAAAAACCAGAGGGCGAGCTTAAGGTCAAACCACTCCCTTCGATAGAAACTGTGAGCAAGAACATTTATAGCAACTTAAGAGTCAAGATAAAATAATGCTTACCAATGTGATCTGGCTTTGAATTTCAGGCAAGTACTTTTTGTGCACACCAAGTTTTTCCATATCGTCCAAGAACTCCCGTCTTTCTTCAATCTCCTCCAAAACTGAAGGGAGGGGAAGAAGTAAAAATAAATGCAAGTGATTAAAAATTAAATTTCTCTTAGACAAAATAGAATTTCCGCAATCAAGGATTGTACTTAGGATGTGAAGCATTACTTTTTAAATTTAGTATTATTTGAAACCTTTTTTTTCTTGTGGAAATGTCCGATAAGTCCGATTGTCGAATTATTGGTTCACACGTACACACAGCACAAACACTACAAACGCATAAAACATATTACTTTTGGAGTATTGATGCCGCTGTTTCAACTCCATGTTCTTCTATCAAAGTCAATTAATCGAATAACAAAAAATTTACTCATAGCGTCTCATTAGGGAAAACTGGCAAAGAGATTTTCTACATCAGCAGACGAAACTCTTTCAATGAAATCACGGGACGCGGGAGCGTCCCGCCACCAAGGAAACCAAACGTCAGCAGCCAACAAAAGCAAATCCTGCCAAAGACGAAAGAAAAGAAAAGCTACCAAGAACAGTTTACGCGAGAGAACAATTTGGGGTTTTCTGGTTTTTCACCATTCTGTATCTCAGCCCCATGAAGACCCCCGGAGTTGATTTTTGGTACACTCAATCTCTAGTGGCCCCTGACGCCGTAAACCAAAATACAATCCCCTGGACCATCAGGGGGAAGAGGAATTTAAGTTATAAAATCGCTGTTCAAAAAAGTTTTCGCTCTCTTTGACAGGGCTACAGCCCAGACGAGAAAAGGAATCAAGCTGAAATTTCGACATTCTTTGTTCCCTACTGATGTGCCTTTTGTGCCATTTGAACCCCCTCTCCCCTCGTTTTTACCCCACAAATCGTACCTTCCCGGGGTTCTGCAGCAGCCCTCTTGGGGGGCCATTGAGGACATATACAAAAAATAAAACCCCAGGGACATCATGGGCCGTAGTAATTAAAGCTTGAAAATCACTAACTTCCCTTGAATTCATATATACTTTCTCTCAGTTTATAGGGTTTGTTAATCTCTGATTGCAATTGCAAGGCTAGAACAGATCTAAGATCTAACGATTATCCAAAAATTGTCTTAGGAAATGAAATTTAATCAAGACTGATAAAACAGATCCAACAGTTGCAACTAGACGTTAAATCGCGGATATCACAAATTTGCCACAGCAACTGCGCATGCGCGAGGACTTGGTTCATTGAGCTTTCTGTTTTTAACCGACTTCAAAAAGGAGGCAAACTGCAGTTATCAATTCATACCGTATGTATGTTTTTTTTTTTTTTCTGTTTGTCCACTCATAGCGTCTCACCTAGTGAACCAATTTTGACGATTCTTTTTTTAATGGATAGGGGATGGCTCAACTTAGGTCCCATTACTTTGTTTGACCATATTTGTTCTTTAGAAAAAAAGTTATGGGCAAAAAACAGTAAATTTTATGCAATTTCCCTATTAAATGATTAAAATAATTAGCCCGTGCAACGCCGGGCACGCAGCTAGTTGTTATAAAAGTTTGGTGCCATATAACAGTAACATTAATAGTAATTGTAATGATAATTTTGAATGAAGGCTTCTCTGAAGCAAGCATCAAATTTCTTCAAGGGATATTTCGATAATGGGGAATCTGGCGCTGTCGTCTCATTTTTGGCGTAAATACTTTTATTTTAGTAACCCTGCTGATTTATAGTAACCCTATGTGAATTATCAAAATCTTCCTTTCTTCAGTGCTATTGCTCCATAGTAGGGGTAAACCTAATCTGGAAGCGAGGTGATGCAGTGATTAGGATCTGCTTAGCCTTCACAATGCTACCGTTAGGTTTGACTCAACTGCGCTGTAGTATTTTTATCGTTATCATCTATGCCGATAACAGATGATCGGGGCTAAGTAAGAAAATACAGGATTGCATCATGAGCAACTTAGATGCTGTGGAATGTAAATTAGTTAGGAAAAACGTAATACTTAAATGGTTATAACTAAATTAACGATGCATGATTTCCAGAGAGGAACAAAGATAAGTTTTTAGTGCCAATCGCTTAAAGTTTAACGCGTATCAATAGTTTTTTTTTTTTTAGTATGGAGCATTTTTAAGAAAAAAATGTGAAGTTTCGTGATGGTAACTTCTTATTATTTCTGAAATACCTACATTTACACTAAAAAGAATGAAATAAAAAAATTTTGAAAAAAATATAGAACCGACTTCAAAATTGCTCTAAAAAGTGAAAAATAATTTTATTTTTTTAAACACCATTGATAATGCTTTTAAACATAATTTTTGAAGTTGGCGCAAAAAACGATAGATAAAATCATTCACAGCCATAACTCAAATACAGCTATAAATTTAACCAGGCCCAGTTTCTTCACTATCACATACATTATGCATTGATGACAGCATATTTGAATAGCGATATAAATGTTTCGTTCGTAACTTTGGATGCTTTTCTGAAAAAAAAATATGAACGAATAAGCATGGTTACACTGGATTTTACGTTTTGTTTTTGCGCCAACTTTAAAAAATATGTTTAAAAGCATTATCGATGGTCTTTAAAGAATAAAATTATTTTTCACTTTTTAGAGCAATTTTGAAGTCGGTTCTATATTTTTTTCTAAATTTTTTTTATAAGATTCCATGTTGTTTGTTAGCTCATTGGGCTTTCTGTTTTACGATTCCATGTTGTTTGTTAGCTCATTGGGCTTTCTGTTTTACGATTCCATGTTGTTTGTTTATATTTAAGCAGATAAACATTAATGAATAAGATTAGAATACAGTCCCTCTCCCCCCCCCCCCCCGTTTCGCCGATACGAAATTTCTTTTCTTCCTGTTTTCCAGTTTTGATATATTTAAGGGGGAAGAAATTTTAAATGTCGGCGAAACTGGGGTTATATAAACCATGAAAATATTTTGCGTGACATATTATAAGTAACTGTACGTATATGTATATGATGCATCTAACTTTATAATTGAAAGCGAAGACTAGCACTTATTTATTGGTTTGCTTATTTTCTAAATTAATGCATTTTTACAAACATAACATATTATGAATTGAAATAAAAGACATGTGTGTGGATATCCGTGTTTTGCAGTAATTTGTTAACAGACAACATTTTTGCAATTAATTTAAGCAAGACTTTTGAAATGAGCTAAGTCTACGCTCATACGCAGTTGCAAATTTGTGACATCCGCGATTTGACGTAGAGTAAGTACAGTTGCAACATCTTCTGACACATTCCAAGTTAAAATATTTAAAGACTTGAGTGTTTTTTTTTTTTTTAATTTTATTTTGCTTGGTCATAACATACGTTGGTTTGCCTTTATAGTGAACTTTTAAACAAAACTAAGTATTAAACAAGACAAAGAGTTCCATCAAAAGAAAGATAAATCACCCAACAATTAAAATTATCCCATAAAACTTAAAATAATCCCCGATTTACGAAAAGAAGTCATTAAGGGGACACTGGACGTTCAAAAGAAGAAATCTTTGTCAAATTTTTCAAATTTGTATTTTTTTGAATTAATTTGAATATGAGGACAATTTTGTGAGTTTTGTTTTATTTATTATAGTATAGAGAATGACATAAAATAAGTTTCAGTGTTGTGAAATCAAATTAATTACGCAAGGGACTTTTCAAAGTTTTGTTAATTATCGTTAATTTTTTTAAATAATTGGTCTTCTAATTGAAATTTTTTAATGAAATTTTATAATTAAGCTTGTATTAGTGTTTAAAGTATATGGTTAAAATTTCATGCAAATCCATCAATAATTAAAAAAGTTTGCTTTCAAGGTCCAGTGTCCCCTTAAATAAAAGCTAGATTGATGTAACCCGCAAGTTGTAAAACATTTTAAAAAACTTCATAAAAATGTTGAATAATCCATCAAATAAAGAAACTGTAATAGAATTTATTGCGAACTTGTAAAATACTTGAGAACAATATAATTTAAAATATAGTATTTTATTATCCAAGCAGTTTTCTTTGCAACAGAGAGGATACAAGGATTGCAATAAAAGTTAAACGGCCCAATTCTCATCAAACGAACATACAATTTTACTGGTCAGAAAATAACGTGACGTAAAATTAATCTTGCCATTATTGTTTCTTAAAAACACAAAATAACGTTGCTTCAATTGAATATTTATGACTTGAAATTCTCAATTTTAAAAATACAGACAAAGTAATATCAGTGCAAAAAGATGTGATATCTCAGCAAAAACAACCCTGTTGTAAAAATTTCCCCGCCAAGAAAACCTTTAACTCTTCCCCACAAAAAAGAAAGCCTTCATCCTAAGCCAAAAATCTCAGCCTTAAAAAGTCATGATATCTAGTTTGCCCGCCAAGTATCTGCCAAATTATCATCCGCCCTGTTCTCCTCTTTCATCACACCTACTTCCATTACATACTCCTCCCACCTTCAACTCCTCAGAAACATGGATAGATCCTTTAAATTGTTTATCTTGTTTGGCGGGAAGCTTTTTGCTCACCAAGCAACCACCTCAACTAGAAAAGCTTCCCGCCAAACAAGATAAACAATTTAAAGGATCAATCCATATTTCTGAGGAGTTGAAGGTGGGAGGAGGATCTAACGGAAGTAGGTGTGATGAAAGAGGAGAATAGGGCGGATGATAATTTGGCAGATACTTGGCGGGCAAACTAGATATCATGACTTTTTCAGGCTGAGGTTTTTTTGGCTG